>NW_027476210.1:105000-130000 GCF_051020955.1 Megalopta genalis | reverse complement strand
GTGTAAACCGCCGCGGCAACAGACCGCCCGGCCGTGCTGTTGTAACATAGCGCGTGAACGAACGAAAAAAAAATTTATAGTAAACATTAAAATAAATTACATTACCGTAAACTAGACAAAAAATTACACATTTTTTCCCAATATGAAAATTTTCACAAACTTTTCAAAGTCCCATCGCATCGAGTAAACTTTTTTAATAACGCTTCCGCACGATTCTAAATGCTTAATCCATATGTGAAATCGTTCACTGATCACGAATATCGTATTTAAAAAAATTACAAAAATTTATTTTTCAAAATAATCAAAAAAAACCGAAAAATCACAAGAGTAAAGTACCATTATTTTAAACAATATGTCGTTCTAAATGCTTAATCCCTATGTAAAAAAGTTATCTAAGCAAGAATATGTAATTGAAAAAAATTAGAAAAATTTATTTTAGCCGTAAATCGAAAATAATGGGGACACCGGAGCTGTTCGAAGCGCCGAGACGCGCCGCGTACGGCCGAATATTTTCTAAGTCCCAACGTACCGATCAAGAGTAAAGTACCATTTTCCTACATTAGATTTCGTTCTAAATGCTTAATCCCTATGTAAAAACGTTAGTTAAGCAAGAATATCGTATTTTTAAAAAAATCTAATGATAGGATTTCCCAGAAAATTGAAAAAACCGAAAAATGTCAAGAGTAAAGTGCCATTTTCTGACATTAGATTTCGTTCTAAATGCTTAATCCCTATGTAGAAACGTTAGTTAAGCAAGAATATCGTATTTTTAAAAAAATCTAATGATAGGATTTTTCAGAAAATTGAAAAAACCGTAAAATGTCAAGAGTAAAGTGCCCTTATTTTAAACAATGTATCGTTCTAAATGCTTAATCCCTATGTAAAAAAGTTATTTTAGCAGGAATATGTTATTGAAAAAAATTAGAAAAATTTATTTTAGCCGTAAATCGAAAATAATGGGGACACCGGAGCTGTTCGAAGCGCCGAGCGCGCCGCGTACGCCCGAATATTTTCAAAGTCCCAACGTACCGATCAAGAGTAAAGTACCATTTTCCTACATTAGATTTCGTTCTAAATGCTTAATCCCTATGTAAAAACGTTAGTTAAGCAAGAATATCGTATTTTTAAAAAAATCTAATGATAGGATTTTCCAGAAAATTGAAAAAACCGAAAAATGTCAAGAGTAAAGTGCCATTTTCTGACATTAGATTTCGTTCTAAATGCTTAATCCCTATGTAGAAACGTTAGTTAAGCAAGAATATCGTATTTTTAAAAAAATCTAATGATAGGATTTTTCAGAAAATTGAAAAAACCGTAAAATGTCAAGAGTAAAGTGCCCTTATTTTAAACAATGTATCGTTCTAAATGCTTAATCCCTATGTAAAAAAGTTATTTAAGCAGGAATATGTTATTGAAAAAAATTAGAAAAATTTATTTTAGCCGTAAATCGAAAATAATGGATCGAGCGAATCGGTCGATTGCGCCGAGACGCGCTATGATGCAACAGACGAGCGATTGGAACGCCCGAATATTTTCAAAGTCCCAACGTACCGATCAAGAGTAAAGTACCATTTTCCTACATTAGATTTCGTTCTAAATGCTTAATCCCTATGTAAAAACGTTAGTTAAGCAAGAATATCGTATTTTTAAAAAAATCTAATGATAGGATTTCCCAGAAAATTGAAAAAACCGAAAAATGTCAAGAGTAAAGTGCCATTTTCTGACATTAGATTTCGTTCTAAATGCTTAATCCCTATGTAGAAACGTTAGTTAAGCAAGAATATCGTATTTTTAAAAAAATCTAATGATAGGATTTTTCAGAAAATTGAAAAAACCGTAAAATGTCAAGAGTAAAGTGCCCTTATTTTAAACAATGTATCGTTCTAAATGCTTAATCCCTATGTAAAAAAGTTATTTTAGCAGGAATATGTTATTGAAAAAAATTAGAAAAATTTATTTTAGCCGTAAATCGAAAATAATGGATCGAGCGAATTGGTCGATTGCGCCGAGACGCGCTATGATGCAACAGACGAGCGATTGGAACGCCCGAATATTTTCAAAGTCCCAACGTACCGATCAAGAGTAAAGTACCATTTTCCTACATTAGATTTCGTTCTAAATGCTTAATCCCTATGTAAAAACGTTAGTTAAGCAAGAATATCGTATTTTTAAAAAAATCTAATGATAGGATTTCCCAGAAAATTGAAAAAACCGAAAAATGTCAAGAGTAAAGTGCCATTTTCTGACATTAGATTTCGTTCTAAATGCTTAATCCCTATGTAGAAACGTTAGTTAAGCAAGAATATCGTATTTTTAAAAAAATCTAATGATAGGATTTTTCAGAAAATTGAAAAAACCGTAAAATGTCAAGAGTAAAGTGCCCTTATTTTAAACAATGTATCGTTCTAAATGCTTAATCCCTATGTAAAAAAGTTATTTAAGCAGGAATATGTTATTGAAAAAAATTAGAAAAATTTATTTTAGCCGTAAATCGAAAATAATGGATCGAGCGAATCGGTCGATTGCGCCGAGACGCGCTATGATGCAACAGACGAGCGATTGGAACGCCCGAATATTTTCAAAGTCCCAACGTACCGATCAAGAGTAAAGTACCATTTTCCTACATTAGATTTCGTTCTAAATGCTTAATCCCTATGTAAAAACGTTAGTTAAGCAAGAATATCGTATTTTTAAAAAAATCTAATGATAGGATTTCCCAGAAAATTGAAAAAACCGAAAAATGTCAAGAGTAAAGTGCCATTTTCTGACATTAGATTTCGTTCTAAATGCTTAATCCCTATGTAGAAACGTTAGTTAAGCAAGAATATCGTATTTTTAAAAAAATCTAATGATAGGATTTTTCAGAAAATTGAAAAAACCGTAAAATGTCAAGAGTAAAGTGCCCTTATTTTAAACAATGTATCGTTCTAAATGCTTAATCCCTATGTAAAAAAGTTATTTAAGCAGGAATATGTTATTGAAAAAAATTAGAAAAATTTATTTTAGCCGTAAATCGAAAATAATGGATCGAGCGAATCGGTCGATTGCGCCGAGACGCGCTATGATGCAACAGACGAGCGATTGGAACGCCCGAATATTTTCAAAGTCCCAACGTACCGATCAAGAGTAAAGTACCATTTTCCTACATTAGATTTCGTTCTAAATGCTTAATCCCTATGTAAAAACGTTAGTTAAGCAAGAATATCGTATTTTTAAAAAAATCTAATGATAGGATTTCCCAGAAAATTGAAAAAACCGAAAAATGTCAAGAGTAAAGTGCCATTTTCTGACATTAGATTTCGTTCTAAATGCTTAATCCCTATGTAGAAACGTTAGTTAAGCAAGAATATCGTATTTTTAAAAAAATCTAATGATAGGATTTTTCAGAAAATTGAAAAAACCGTAAAATGTCAAGAGTAAAGTGCCCTTATTTTAAACAATGTATCGTTCTAAATGCTTAATCCCTATGTAAAAAAGTTATTTAAGCAGGAATATGTTATTGAAAAAAATTAGAAAAATTTATTTTAGCCGTAAATCGAAAATAATGGATCGAGCGAATCGGTCGATTGCGCCGAGACGCGCTATGATGCAACAGACGAGCGATTGGAACGCCCGAATATTTTCAAAGTCCCAACGTACCGATCAAGAGTAAAGTACCATTTTCCTACATTAGATTTCGTTCTAAATGCTTAATCCCTATGTAAAAACGTTAGTTAAGCAAGAATATCGTATTTTTAAAAAAATCTAATGATAGGATTTCCCAGAAAATTGAAAAAACCGAAAAATGTCAAGAGTAAAGTGCCATTTTCTGACATTAGATTTCGTTCTAAATGCTTAATCCCTATGTAGAAACGTTAGTTAAGCAAGAATATCGTATTTTTAAAAAAATCTAATGATAGGATTTTTCAGAAAATTGAAAAAACCGTAAAATGTCAAGAGTAAAGTGCCCTTATTTTAAACAATGTATCGTTCTAAATGCTTAATCCCTATGTAAAAAAGTTATTTAAGCAGGAATATGTTATTGAAAAAAATTAGAAAAATTTATTTTAGCCGTAAATCGAAAATAATGGATCGAGCGAATCGGTCGATTGCGCCGAGACGCGCTATGATGCAACAGACGAGCGATTGGAACGCCCGAATATTTTCAAAGTCCCAACGTACCGATCAAGAGTAAAGTACCATTTTCCTACATTAGATTTCGTTCTAAATGCTTAATCCCTATGTAAAAACGTTAGTTAAGCAAGAATATCGTATTTTTAAAAAAATCTAATGATAGGATTTCCCAGAAAATTGAAAAAACCGAAAAATGTCAAGAGTAAAGTGCCATTTTCTGACATTAGATTTCGTTCTAAATGCTTAATCCCTATGTAGAAACGTTAGTTAAGCAAGAATATCGTATTTTTAAAAAAATCTAATGATAGGATTTTTCAGAAAATTGAAAAAACCGTAAAATGTCAAGAGTAAAGTGCCCTTATTTTAAACAATGTATCGTTCTAAATGCTTAATCCCTATGTAAAAAAGTTATTTAAGCAGGAATATGTTATTGAAAAAAATTAGAAAAATTTATTTTAGCCGTAAATCGAAAATAATGGATCGAGCGAATCGGTCGATTGCGCCGAGACGCGCTATGATGCAACAGACGAGCGATTGGAACCCCCGAATATTTTCAAAGTCCCAACGTACCGATCAAGAGTAAAGTACCATTTTCCTACATTAGATTTCGTTCTAAATGCTTAATCCCTATGTAAAAACGTTAGTTAAGCAAGAATATCGTATTTTTAAAAAAATCTAATGATAGGATTTTCCAGAAAATTGAAAAAACCGAAAAATGTCAAGAGTAAAGTGCCATTTTCTGACATTAGATTTCGTTCTAAATGCTTAATCCCTATGTAGAAACGTTAGTTAAGCAAGAATATCGTATTTTTAAAAAAATCTAATGATAGGATTTTTCAGAAAATTGAAAAAACCGTAAAATGTCAAGAGTAAAGTGCCCTTATTTTAAACAATGTATCGTTCTAAATGCTTAATCCCTATGTAAAAAAGTTATTTAAGCAGGAATATGTTATTGAAAAAAATTAGAAAAATTTATTTTAGCCGTAAATCGAAAATAATGGATCGAGCGAATCGGTCGATTGCGCCGAGACGCGCTATGATGCAACAGACGAGCGATTGGAACGCCCGAATATTTTCAAAGTCCCAACGTACCGATCAAGAGTAAAGTACCATTTTCCTACATTAGATTTCGTTCTAAATGCTTAATCCCTATGTAAAAACGTTAGTTAAGCAAGAATATCGTATTTTTAAAAAAATCTAATGATAGGATTTTCCAGAAAATTGAAAAAACCGAAAAATGTCAAGAGTAAAGTGCCATTTTCTGACATTAGATTTCGTTCTAAATGCTTAATCCCTATGTAGAAACGTTAGTTAAGCAAGAATATCGTATTTTTAAAAAAATCTAATGATAGGATTTTCCAGAAAATTGAAAAAACCGAAAAATGTCAAGAGTAAAGTGCCATTTTCTGACATTAGATTTCGTTCTAAATGCTTAATCCCTATGTAGAAACGTTAGTTAAGCAAGAATATCGTATTTTTAAAAAAATCTAATGATAGGATTTTTCAGAAAATTGAAAAAACCGTAAAATGTCAAGAGTAAAGTGCCCTTATTTTAAACAATGTATCGTTCTAAATGCTTAATCCCTATGTAAAAAAGTTATTTAAGCAGGAATATGTTATTGAAAAAAATTAGAAAAATTTATTTTAGCCGTAAATCGAAAATAATGGATCGAGCGAATCGGTCGATTGCGCCGAGACGCGCTATGATGCAACAGACGAGCGATTGGAACGCCCGAATATTTTCAAAGTCCCAACGTACCGATCAAGAGTAAAGTACCATTTTCCTACATTAGATTTCGTTCTAAATGCTTAATCCCTATGTAAAAACGTTAGTTAAGCAAGAATATCGTATTTTTAAAAAAATCTAATGATAGGATTTCCCAGAAAATTGAAAAAACCGAAAAATGTCAAGAGTAAAGTGCCATTTTCTGACATTAGATTTCGTTCTAAATGCTTAATCCCTATGTAGAAACGTTAGTTAAGCAAGAATATCGTATTTTTAAAAAAATCTAATGATAGGATTTTCCAGAAAATTGAAAAAACCGAAAAATGTCAAGAGTAAAGTGCCATTTTCTGACATTAGATTTCGTTCTAAATGCTTAATCCCTATGTAGAAACGTTAGTTAAGCAAGAATATCGTATTTTTAAAAAAATCTAATGATAGGATTTTTCAGAAAATTGAAAAAACCGTAAAATGTCAAGAGTAAAGTGCCCTTATTTTAAACAATGTATCGTTCTAAATGCTTAATCCCTATGTAAAAAAGTTATTTAAGCAGGAATATGTTATTGAAAAAAATTAGAAAAATTTATTTTAGCCGTAAATCGAAAATAATGGATCGAGCGAATCGGTCGATTGCGCCGAGACGCGCTATGATGCAACAGACGAGCGATTGGAACGCCCGAATATTTTCAAAGTCCCAACGTACCGATCAAGAGTAAAGTACCATTTTCCTACATTAGATTTCGTTCTAAATGCTTAATCCCTATGTAAAAACGTTAGTTAAGCAAGAATATCGTATTTTTAAAAAAATCTAATGATAGGATTTCCCAGAAAATTGAAAAAACCGAAAAATGTCAAGAGTAAAGTGCCATTTTCTGACATTAGATTTCGTTCTAAATGCTTAATCCCTATGTAGAAACGTTAGTTAAGCAAGAATATCGTATTTTTAAAAAAATCTAATGATAGGATTTTTCAGAAAATTGAAAAAACCGTAAAATGTCAAGAGTAAAGTGCCCTTATTTTAAACAATGTATCGTTCTAAATGCTTAATCCCTATGTAAAAAAGTTATTTTAGCAGGAATATGTTATTGAAAAAAATTAGAAAAATTTATTTTAGCCGTAAATCGAAAATAATGGATCGAGCGAATCGGTCGATTGCGCCGAGACGCGCTATGATGCAACAGACGAGCGATTGGAACGCCCGAATATTTTCAAAGTCCCAACGTACCGATCAAGAGTAAAGTACCATTTTCCTACATTAGATTTCGTTCTAAATGCTTAATCCCTATGTAAAAACGTTAGTTAAGCAAGAATATCGTATTTTTAAAAAAATCTAATGATAGGATTTCCCAGAAAATTGAAAAAACCGAAAAATGTCAAGAGTAAAGTGCCATTTTCTGACATTAGATTTCGTTCTAAATGCTTAATCCCTATGTAGAAACGTTAGTTAAGCAAGAATATCGTATTTTTAAAAAAATCTAATGATAGGATTTTTCAGAAAATTGAAAAAACCGTAAAATGTCAAGAGTAAAGTGCCCTTATTTTAAACAATGTATCGTTCTAAATGCTTAATCCCTATGTAAAAAAGTTATTTAAGCAGGAATATGTTATTGAAAAAAATTAGAAAAATTTATTTTAGCCGTAAATCGAAAATAATGGATCGAGCGAATCGGTCGATTGCGCCGAGACGCGCTATGATGCAACAGACGAGCGATTGGAACGCCCGAATATTTTCAAAGTCCCAACGTACCGATCAAGAGTAAAGTACCATTTTCCTACATTAGATTTCGTTCTAAATGCTTAATCCCTATGTAAAAACGTTAGTTAAGCAAGAATATCGTATTTTTAAAAAAATCTAATGATAGGATTTCCCAGAAAATTGAAAAAACCGAAAAATGTCAAGAGTAAAGTGCCATTTTCTGACATTAGATTTCGTTCTAAATGCTTAATCCCTATGTAGAAACGTTAGTTAAGCAAGAATATCGTATTTTTAAAAAAATCTAATGATAGGATTTTTCAGAAAATTGAAAAAACCGTAAAATGTCAAGAGTAAAGTGCCCTTATTTTAAACAATGTATCGTTCTAAATGCTTAATCCCTATGTAAAAAAGTTATTTAAGCAGGAATATGTTATTGAAAAAAATTAGAAAAATTTATTTTAGCCGTAAATCGAAAATAATGGATCGAGCGAATCGGTCGATTGCGCCGAGACGCGCTATGATGCAACAGACGAGCGATTGGAACCCCCGAATATTTTCAAAGTCCCAACGTACCGATCAAGAGTAAAGTACCATTTTCCTACATTAGATTTCGTTCTAAATGCTTAATCCCTATGTAAAAACGTTAGTTAAGCAAGAATATCGTATTTTTAAAAAAATCTAATGATAGGATTTTCCAGAAAATTGAAAAAACCGAAAAATGTCAAGAGTAAAGTGCCATTTTCTGACATTAGATTTCGTTCTAAATGCTTAATCCCTATGTAGAAACGTTAGTTAAGCAAGAATATCGTATTTTTAAAAAAATCTAATGATAGGATTTTTCAGAAAATTGAAAAAACCGTAAAATGTCAAGAGTAAAGTGCCCTTATTTTAAACAATGTATCGTTCTAAATGCTTAATCCCTATGTAAAAAAGTTATTTAAGCAGGAATATGTTATTGAAAAAAATTAGAAAAATTTATTTTAGCCGTAAATCGAAAATAATGGATCGAGCGAATCGGTCGATTGCGCCGAGACGCGCTATGATGCAACAGACGAGCGATTGGAACGCCCGAATATTTTCAAAGTCCCAACGTACCGATCAAGAGTAAAGTACCATTTTCCTACATTAGATTTCGTTCTAAATGCTTAATCCCTATGTAAAAACGTTAGTTAAGCAAGAATATCGTATTTTTAAAAAAATCTAATGATAGGATTTTCCAGAAAATTGAAAAAACCGAAAAATGTCAAGAGTAAAGTGCCATTTTCTGACATTAGATTTCGTTCTAAATGCTTAATCCCTATGTAGAAACGTTAGTTAAGCAAGAATATCGTATTTTTAAAAAAATCTAATGATAGGATTTTCCAGAAAATTGAAAAAACCGAAAAATGTCAAGAGTAAAGTGCCATTTTCTGACATTAGATTTCGTTCTAAATGCTTAATCCCTATGTAGAAACGTTAGTTAAGCAAGAATATCGTATTTTTAAAAAAATCTAATGATAGGATTTTTCAGAAAATTGAAAAAACCGTAAAATGTCAAGAGTAAAGTGCCCTTATTTTAAACAATGTATCGTTCTAAATGCTTAATCCCTATGTAAAAAAGTTATTTAAGCAGGAATATGTTATTGAAAAAAATTAGAAAAATTTATTTTAGCCGTAAATCGAAAATAATGGATCGAGCGAATCGGTCGATTGCGCCGAGACGCGCTATGATGCAACAGACGAGCGATTGGAACGCCCGAATATTTTCAAAGTCCCAACGTACCGATCAAGAGTAAAGTACCATTTTCCTACATTAGATTTCGTTCTAAATGCTTAATCCCTATGTAAAAACGTTAGTTAAGCAAGAATATCGTATTTTTAAAAAAATCTAATGATAGGATTTCCCAGAAAATTGAAAAAACCGAAAAATGTCAAGAGTAAAGTGCCATTTTCTGACATTAGATTTCGTTCTAAATGCTTAATCCCTATGTAGAAACGTTAGTTAAGCAAGAATATCGTATTTTTAAAAAAATCTAATGATAGGATTTTTCAGAAAATTGAAAAAACCGTAAAATGTCAAGAGTAAAGTGCCCTTATTTTAAACAATGTATCGTTCTAAATGCTTAATCCCTATGTAAAAAAGTTATTTAAGCAGGAATATGTTATTGAAAAAAATTAGAAAAATTTATTTTAGCCGTAAATCGAAAATAATGGATCGAGCGAATCGGTCGATTGCGCCGAGACGCGCTATGATGCAACAGACGAGCGATTGGAACCCCCGAATATTTTCAAAGTCCCAACGTACCGATCAAGAGTAAAGTACCATTTTCCTACATTAGATTTCGTTCTAAATGCTTAATCCCTATGTAAAAACGTTAGTTAAGCAAGAATATCGTATTTTTAAAAAAATCTAATGATAGGATTTTCCAGAAAATTGAAAAAACCGAAAAATGTCAAGAGTAAAGTGCCATTTTCTGACATTAGATTTCGTTCTAAATGCTTAATCCCTATGTAGAAACGTTAGTTAAGCAAGAATATCGTATTTTTAAAAAAATCTAATGATAGGATTTTTCAGAAAATTGAAAAAACCGTAAAATGTCAAGAGTAAAGTGCCCTTATTTTAAACAATGTATCGTTCTAAATGCTTAATCCCTATGTAAAAAAGTTATTTAAGCAGGAATATGTTATTGAAAAAAATTAGAAAAATTTATTTTAGCCGTAAATCGAAAATAATGGATCGAGCGAATCGGTCGATTGCGCCGAGACGCGCTATGATGCAACAGACGAGCGATTGGAACGCCCGAATATTTTCAAAGTCCCAACGTACCGATCAAGAGTAAAGTACCATTTTCCTACATTAGATTTCGTTCTAAATGCTTAATCCCTATGTAAAAACGTTAGTTAAGCAAGAATATCGTATTTTTAAAAAAATCTAATGATAGGATTTTCCAGAAAATTGAAAAAACCGAAAAATGTCAAGAGTAAAGTGCCATTTTCTGACATTAGATTTCGTTCTAAATGCTTAATCCCTATGTAGAAACGTTAGTTAAGCAAGAATATCGTATTTTTAAAAAAATCTAATGATAGGATTTTCCAGAAAATTGAAAAAACCGAAAAATGTCAAGAGTAAAGTGCCATTTTCTGACATTAGATTTCGTTCTAAATGCTTAATCCCTATGTAGAAACGTTAGTTAAGCAAGAATATCGTATTTTTAAAAAAATCTAATGATAGGATTTTTCAGAAAATTGAAAAAACCGTAAAATGTCAAGAGTAAAGTGCCCTTATTTTAAACAATGTATCGTTCTAAATGCTTAATCCCTATGTAAAAAAGTTATTTAAGCAGGAATATGTTATTGAAAAAAATTAGAAAAATTTATTTTAGCCGTAAATCGAAAATAATGGATCGAGCGAATCGGTCGATTGCGCCGAGACGCGCTATGATGCAACAGACGAGCGATTGGAACGCCCGAATATTTTCAAAGTCCCAACGTACCGATCAAGAGTAAAGTACCATTTTCCTACATTAGATTTCGTTCTAAATGCTTAATCCCTATGTAAAAACGTTAGTTAAGCAAGAATATCGTATTTTTAAAAAAATCTAATGATAGGATTTCCCAGAAAATTGAAAAAACCGAAAAATGTCAAGAGTAAAGTGCCATTTTCTGACATTAGATTTCGTTCTAAATGCTTAATCCCTATGTAGAAACGTTAGTTAAGCAAGAATATCGTATTTTTAAAAAAATCTAATGATAGGATTTTTCAGAAAATTGAAAAAACCGTAAAATGTCAAGAGTAAAGTGCCCTTATTTTAAACAATGTATCGTTCTAAATGCTTAATCCCTATGTAAAAAAGTTATTTTAGCAGGAATATGTTATTGAAAAAAATTAGAAAAATTTATTTTAGCCGTAAATCGAAAATAATGGGGACACCGGAGCTGTTCGAAGCGCCGAGCGCGCCGCGTACGCCCGAATATTTTCAAAGTCCCAACGTACCGATCAAGAGTAAAGTACCATTTTCCTACATTAGATTTCGTTCTAAATGCTTAATCCCTATGTAAAAACGTTAGTTAAGCAAGAATATCGTATTTTTAAAAAAATCTAATGATAGGATTTCCCAGAAAATTGAAAAAACCGAAAAATGTCAAGAGTAAAGTGCCATTTTCTGACATTAGATTTCGTTCTAAATGCTTAATCCCTATGTAGAAACGTTAGTTAAGCAAGAATATCGTATTTTTAAAAAAATCTAATGATAGGATTTTTCAGAAAATTGAAAAAACCGTAAAATGTCAAGAGTAAAGTGCCCTTATTTTAAACAATGTATCGTTCTAAATGCTTAATCCCTATGTAAAAAAGTTATTTTAGCAGGAATATGTTATTGAAAAAAATTAGAAAAATTTATTTTAGCCGTAAATCGAAAATAATGGATCGAGCGAATCGGTCGATTGCGCCGAGACGCGCTATGATGCAACAGACGAGCGATTGGAACGCCCGAATATTTTCAAAGTCCCAACGTACCGATCAAGAGTAAAGTACCATTTTCCTACATTAGATTTCGTTCTAAATGCTTAATCCCTATGTAAAAACGTTAGTTAAGCAAGAATATCGTATTTTTAAAAAAATCTAATGATAGGATTTCCCAGAAAATTGAAAAAACCGAAAAATGTCAAGAGTAAAGTGCCATTTTCTGACATTAGATTTCGTTCTAAATGCTTAATCCCTATGTAGAAACGTTAGTTAAGCAAGAATATCGTATTTTTAAAAAAATCTAATGATAGGATTTTTCAGAAAATTGAAAAAACCGTAAAATGTCAAGAGTAAAGTGCCCTTATTTTAAACAATGTATCGTTCTAAATGCTTAATCCCTATGTAAAAAAGTTATTTAAGCAGGAATATGTTATTGAAAAAAATTAGAAAAATTTATTTTAGCCGTAAATCGAAAATAATGGATCGAGCGAATCGGTCGATTGCGCCGAGACGCGCTATGATGCAACAGACGAGCGATTGGAACCCCCGAATATTTTCAAAGTCCCAACGTACCGATCAAGAGTAAAGTACCATTTTCCTACATTAGATTTCGTTCTAAATGCTTAATCCCTATGTAAAAACGTTAGTTAAGCAAGAATATCGTATTTTTAAAAAAATCTAATGATAGGATTTTCCAGAAAATTGAAAAAACCGAAAAATGTCAAGAGTAAAGTGCCATTTTCTGACATTAGATTTCGTTCTAAATGCTTAATCCCTATGTAGAAACGTTAGTTAAGCAAGAATATCGTATTTTTAAAAAAATCTAATGATAGGATTTTTCAGAAAATTGAAAAAACCGTAAAATGTCAAGAGTAAAGTGCCCTTATTTTAAACAATGTATCGTTCTAAATGCTTAATCCCTATGTAAAAAAGTTATTTAAGCAGGAATATGTTATTGAAAAAAATTAGAAAAATTTATTTTAGCCGTAAATCGAAAATAATGGATCGAGCGAATCGGTCGATTGCGCCGAGACGCGCTATGATGCAACAGACGAGCGATTGGAACGCCCGAATATTTTCAAAGTCCCAACGTACCGATCAAGAGTAAAGTACCATTTTCCTACATTAGATTTCGTTCTAAATGCTTAATCCCTATGTAAAAACGTTAGTTAAGCAAGAATATCGTATTTTTAAAAAAATCTAATGATAGGATTTTCCAGAAAATTGAAAAAACCGAAAAATGTCAAGAGTAAAGTGCCATTTTCTGACATTAGATTTCGTTCTAAATGCTTAATCCCTATGTAGAAACGTTAGTTAAGCAAGAATATCGTATTTTTAAAAAAATCTAATGATAGGATTTTCCAGAAAATTGAAAAAACCGAAAAATGTCAAGAGTAAAGTGCCATTTTCTGACATTAGATTTCGTTCTAAATGCTTAATCCCTATGTAGAAACGTTAGTTAAGCAAGAATATCGTATTTTTAAAAAAATCTAATGATAGGATTTTTCAGAAAATTGAAAAAACCGTAAAATGTCAAGAGTAAAGTGCCCTTATTTTAAACAATGTATCGTTCTAAATGCTTAATCCCTATGTAAAAAAGTTATTTAAGCAGGAATATGTTATTGAAAAAAATTAGAAAAATTTATTTTAGCCGTAAATCGAAAATAATGGATCGAGCGAATCGGTCGATTGCGCCGAGACGCGCTATGATGCAACAGACGAGCGATTGGAACGCCCGAATATTTTCAAAGTCCCAACGTACCGATCAAGAGTAAAGTACCATTTTCCTACATTAGATTTCGTTCTAAATGCTTAATCCCTATGTAAAAACGTTAGTTAAGCAAGAATATCGTATTTTTAAAAAAATCTAATGATAGGATTTCCCAGAAAATTGAAAAAACCGAAAAATGTCAAGAGTAAAGTGCCATTTTCTGACATTAGATTTCGTTCTAAATGCTTAATCCCTATGTAGAAACGTTAGTTAAGCAAGAATATCGTATTTTTAAAAAAATCTAATGATAGGATTTTTCAGAAAATTGAAAAAACCGTAAAATGTCAAGAGTAAAGTGCCCTTATTTTAAACAATGTATCGTTCTAAATGCTTAATCCCTATGTAAAAAAGTTATTTTAGCAGGAATATGTTATTGAAAAAAATTAGAAAAATTTATTTTAGCCGTAAATCGAAAATAATGGATCGAGCGAATCGGTCGATTGCGCCGAGACGCGCTATGATGCAACAGACGAGCGATTGGAACGCCCGAATATTTTCAAAGTCCCAACGTACCGATCAAGAGTAAAGTACCATTTTCCTACATTAGATTTCGTTCTAAATGCTTAATCCCTATGTAAAAACGTTAGTTAAGCAAGAATATCGTATTTTTAAAAAAATCTAATGATAGGATTTCCCAGAAAATTGAAAAAACCGAAAAATGTCAAGAGTAAAGTGCCATTTTCTGACATTAGATTTCGTTCTAAATGCTTAATCCCTATGTAGAAACGTTAGTTAAGCAAGAATATCGTATTTTTAAAAAAATCTAATGATAGGATTTTTCAGAAAATTGAAAAAACCGTAAAATGTCAAGAGTAAAGTGCCCTTATTTTAAACAATGTATCGTTCTAAATGCTTAATCCCTATGTAAAAAAGTTATTTTAGCAGGAATATGTTATTGAAAAAAATTAGAAAAATTTATTTTAGCCGTAAATCGAAAATAATGGATCGAGCGAATCGGTCGATTGCGCCGAGACGCGCTATGATGCAACAGACGAGCGATTGGAACGCCCGAATATTTTCAAAGTCCCAACGTACCGATCAAGAGTAAAGTACCATTTTCCTACATTAGATTTCGTTCTAAATGCTTAATCCCTATGTAAAAACGTTAGTTAAGCAAGAATATCGTATTTTTAAAAAAATCTAATGATAGGATTTCCCAGAAAATTGAAAAAACCGAAAAATGTCAAGAGTAAAGTGCCATTTTCTGACATTAGATTTCGTTCTAAATGCTTAATCCCTATGTAGAAACGTTAGTTAAGCAAGAATATCGTATTTTTAAAAAAATCTAATGATAGGATTTTTCAGAAAATTGAAAAAACCGTAAAATGTCAAGAGTAAAGTGCCCTTATTTTAAACATTATATCGTTCTAAATGCTTAATCCCTATGTAAAAAAGTTATTTAAGCAGGAATATGTTATTGAAAAAAATTAGAAAAATTTATTTTAGCCGTAAATCGAAAATAATGGATCGAGCGAATCGGTCGATTGCGCCGAGACGCGCTATGATGCAACAGACGAGCGATTGGAACGCCCGAATATTTTCAAAGTCCCAACGTACCGATCAAGAGTAAAGTACCATTTTCCTACATTAGATTTCGTTCTAAATGCTTAATCCCTATGTAAAAACGTTAGTTAAGCAAGAATATCGTATTTTTAAAAAAATCTAATGATAGGATTTCCCAGAAAATTGAAAAAACCGAAAAATGTCAAGAGTAAAGTGCCATTTTCTGACATTAGATTTCGTTCTAAATGCTTAATCCCTATGTAGAAACGTTAGTTAAGCAAGAATATCGTATTTTTAAAAAAATCTAATGATAGGATTTTTCAGAAAATTGAAAAAACCGTAAAATGTCAAGAGTAAAGTGCCCTTATTTTAAACAATGTATCGTTCTAAATGCTTAATCCCTATGTAAAAAAGTTATTTAAGCAGGAATATGTTATTGAAAAAAATTAGAAAAATTTATTTTAGCCGTAAATCGAAAATAATGGATCGAGCGAATCGGTCGATTGCGCCGAGACGCGCTATGATGCAACAGACGAGCGATTGGAACGCCCGAATATTTTCAAAGTCCCAACGTACCGATCAAGAGTAAAGTACCATTTTCCTACATTAGATTTCGTTCTAAATGCTTAATCCCTATGTAAAAACGTTAGTTAAGCAAGAATATCGTATTTTTAAAAAAATCTAATGATAGGATTTCCCAGAAAATTGAAAAAACCGAAAAATGTCAAGAGTAAAGTGCCATTTTCTGACATTAGATTTCGTTCTAAATGCTTAATCCCTATGTAGAAACGTTAGTTAAGCAAGAATATCGTATTTTTAAAAAAATCTAATGATAGGATTTTTCAGAAAATTGAAAAAACCGTAAAATGTCAAGAGTAAAGTGCCCTTATTTTAAACAATGTATCGTTCTAAATGCTTAATCCCTATGTAAAAAAGTTATTTAAGCAGGAATATGTTATTGAAAAAAATTAGAAAAATTTATTTTAGCCGTAAATCGAAAATAATGGATCGAGCGAATCGGTCGATTGCGCCGAGACGCGCTATGATGCAACAGACGAGCGATTGGAACCCCCGAATATTTTCAAAGTCCCAACGTACCGATCAAGAGTAAAGTACCATTTTCCTACATTAGATTTCGTTCTAAATGCTTAATCCCTATGTAAAAACGTTAGTTAAGCAAGAATATCGTATTTTTAAAAAAATCTAATGATAGGATTTTCCAGAAAATTGAAAAAACCGAAAAATGTCAAGAGTAAAGTGCCATTTTCTGACATTAGATTTCGTTCTAAATGCTTAATCCCTATGTAGAAACGTTAGTTAAGCAAGAATATCGTATTTTTAAAAAAATCTAATGATAGGATTTTCCAGAAAATTGAAAAAACCGAAAAATGTCAAGAGTAAAGTGCCATTTTCTGACATTAGATTTCGTTCTAAATGCTTAATCCCTATGTAGAAACGTTAGTTAAGCAAGAATATCGTATTTTTAAAAAAATCTAATGATAGGATTTTTCAGAAAATTGAAAAAACCGTAAAATGTCAAGAGTAAAGTGCCCTTATTTTAAACAATGTATCGTTCTAAATGCTTAATCCCTATGTAAAAAAGTTATTTTAGCAGGAATATGTTATTGAAAAAAATTAGAAAAATTTATTTTAGCCGTAAATCGAAAATAATGGATCGAGCGAATCGGTCGATTGCGCCGAGACGCGCTATGATGCAACAGACGAGCGATTGGAACGCCCGAATATTTTCAAAGTCCCAACGTACCGATCAAGAGTAAAGTACCATTTTCCTACATTAGATTTCGTTCTAAATGCTTAATCCCTATGTAAAAACGTTAGTTAAGCAAGAATATCGTATTTTTAAAAAAATCTAATGATAGGATTTCCCAGAAAATTGAAAAAACCGAAAAATGTCAAGAGTAAAGTGCCATTTTCTGACATTAGATTTCGTTCTAAATGCTTAATCCCTATGTAGAAACGTTAGTTAAGCAAGAATATCGTATTTTTAAAAAAATCTAATGATAGGATTTTTCAGAAAATTGAAAAAACCGTAAAATGTCAAGAGTAAAGTGCCCTTATTTTAAACAATGTATCGTTCTAAATGCTTAATCCCTATGTAAAAAAGTTATTTTAGCAGGAATATGTTATTGAAAAAAATTAGAAAAATTTATTTTAGCCGTAAATCGAAAATAATGGATCGAGCGAATCGGTCGATTGCGCCGAGACGCGCTATGATGCAACAGACGAGCGATTGGAACGCCCGAATATTTTCAAAGTCCCAACGTACCGATCAAGAGTAAAGTACCATTTTCCTACATTAGATTTCGTTCTAAATGCTTAATCCCTATGTAAAAACGTTAGTTAAGCAAGAATATCGTATTTTTAAAAAAATCTAATGATAGGATTTCCCAGAAAATTGAAAAAACCGAAAAATGTCAAGAGTAAAGTGCCATTTTCTGACATTAGATTTCGTTCTAAATGCTTAATCCCTATGTAGAAACGTTAGTTAAGCAAGAATATCGTATTTTTAAAAAAATCTAATGATAGGATTTCCCAGAAAATTGAAAAAACCGAAAAATGTCAAGAGTAAAGTGCCATTTTCTGACATTAGATTTCGTTCTAAATGCTTAATCCCTATGTAGAAACGTTAGTTAAGCAAGAATATCGTATTTTTAAAAAAATCTAATGATAGGATTTTTCAGAAAATTGAAAAAACCGTAAAATGTCAAGAGTAAAGTGCCCTTATTTTAAACATTATATCGTTCTAAATGCTTAATCCCTATGTAAAAAAGTTATTTAAGCAGGAATATGTTATTGAAAAAAATTAGAAAAATTTATTTTAGCCGTAAATCGAAAATAATGGATCGAGCGAATCGGTCGATTGCGCCGAGACGCGCTATGATGCAACAGACGAGCGATTGGAACGCCCGAATATTTTCAAAGTCCCAACGTACCGATCAAGAGTAAAGTACCATTTTCCTACATTAGATTTCGTTCTAAATGCTTAATCCCTATGTAAAAACGTTAGTTAAGCAAGAATATCGTATTTTTAAAAAAATCTAATGATAGGATTTCCCAGAAAATTGAAAAAACCGAAAAATGTCAAGAGTAAAGTGCCATTTTCTGACATTAGATTTCGTTCTAAATGCTTAATCCCTATGTAGAAACGTTAGTTAAGCAAGAATATCGTATTTTTAAAAAAATCTAATGATAGGATTTTTCGGAAAATTGAAAAAACCGTAAAATGTCAAGAGTAAAGTGCCCTTATTTTAAACAATGTATCGTTCTAAATGCTTAATCCCTATGTAAAAAAGTTATTTAAGCAGGAATATGTTATTGAAAAAAATTAGAAAAATTTATTTTAGCCGTAAATCGAAAATAATGGATCGAGCGAATCGGTCGATTGCGCCGAGACGCGCTATGATGCAACAGACGAGCGATTGGAACGCCCGAATATTTTCAAAGTCCCAACGTACCGATCAAGAGTAAAGTACCATTTTCCTACATTAGATTTCGTTCTAAATGCTTAATCCCTATGTAAAAACGTTAGTTAAGCAAGAATATCGTATTTTTAAAAAAATCTAATGATAGGATTTCCCAGAAAATTGAAAAAACCGAAAAATGTCAAGAGTAAAGTGCCATTTTCTGACATTAGATTTCGTTCTAAATGCTTAATCCCTATGTAGAAACGTTAGTTAAGCAAGAATATCGTATTTTTAAAAAAATCTAATGATAGGATTTTTCAGAAAATTGAAAAAACCGTAAAATGTCAAGAGTAAAGTGCCCTTATTTTAAACAATGTATCGTTCTAAATGCTTAATCCCTATGTAAAAAAGTTATTTTAGCAGGAATATGTTATTGAAAAAAATTAGAAAAATTTATTTTAGCCGTAAATCGAAAATAATGGATCGAGCGAATCGGTCGATTGCGCCGAGACGCGCTATGATGCAACAGACGAGCGATTGGAACGCCCGAATATTTTCAAAGTCCCAACGTACCGATCAAGAGTAAAGTACCATTTTCCTACATTAGATTTCGTTCTAAATGCTTAATCCCTATGTAAAAACGTTAGTTAAGCAAGAATATCGTATTTTTAAAAAAATCTAATGATAGGATTTCCCAGAAAATTGAAAAAACCGAAAAATGTCAAGAGTAAAGTGCCATTTTCTGACATTAGATTTCGTTCTAAATGCTTAATCCCTATGTAGAAACGTTAGTTAAGCAAGAATATCGTATTTTTAAAAAAATCTAATGATAGGATTTTTCAGAAAATTGAAAAAACCGTAAAATGTCAAGAGTAAAGTGCCCTTATTTTAAACAATGTATCGTTCTAAATGCTTAATCCCTATGTAAAAAAGTTATTTTAGCAGGAATATGTTATTGAAAAAAATTAGAAAAATTTATTTTAGCCGTAAATCGAAAATAATGGATCGAGCGAATCGGTCGATTGCGCCGAGACGCGCTATGATGCAACAGACGAGCGATTGGAACGCCCGAATATTTTCAAAGTCCCAACGTACCGATCAAGAGTAAAGTACCATTTTCCTACATTAGATTTCGTTCTAAATGCTTAATCCCTATGTAAAAACGTTAGTTAAGCAAGAATATCGTATTTTTAAAAAAATCTAATGATAGGATTTCCCAGAAAATTGAAAAAACCGAAAAATGTCAAGAGTAAAGTGCCATTTTCTGACATTAGATTTCGTTCTAAATGCTTAATCCCTATGTAGAAACGTTAGTTAAGCAAGAATATCGTATTTTTAAAAAAATCTAATGATAGGATTTTTCAGAAAATTGAAAAAACCGTAAAATGTCAAGAGTAAAGTGCCCTTATTTTAAACATTATATCGTTCTAAATGCTTAATCCCTATGTAAAAAAGTTATTTAAGCAGGAATATGTTATTGAAAAAAATTAGAAAAATTTATTTTAGCCGTAAATCGAAAATAATGGATCGAGCGAATCGGTCGATTGCGCCGAGACGCGCTATGATGCAACAGACGAGCGATTGGAACGCCCGAATATTTTCAAAGTCCCAACGTACCGATCAAGAGTAAAGTACCATTTTCCTACATTAGATTTCGTTCTAAATGCTTAATCCCTATGTAAAAACGTTAGTTAAGCAAGAATATCGTATTTTTAAAAAAATCTAATGATAGGATTTCCCAGAAAATTGAAAAAACCGAAAAATGTCAAGAGTAAAGTGCCATTTTCTGACATTAGATTTCGTTCTAAATGCTTAATCCCTATGTAGAAACGTTAGTTAAGCAAGAATATCGTATTTTTAAAAAAATCTAATGATAGGATTTTTCAGAAAATTGAAAAAACCGTAAAATGTCAAGAGTAAAGTGCCCTTATTTTAAACAATGTATCGTTCTAAATGCTTAATCCCTATGTAAAAAAGTTATTTAAGCAGGAATATGTTATTGAAAAAAATTAGAAAAATTTATTTTAGCCGTAAATCGAAAATAATGGATCGAGCGAATCGGTCGATTGCGCCGAGACGCGCTATGATGCAACAGACGAGCGATTGGAACGCCCGAATATTTTCAAAGTCCCAACGTACCGATCAAGAGTAAAGTACCATTTTCCTACATTAGATTTCGTTCTAAATGCTTAATCCCTATGTAAAAACGTTAGTTAAGCAAGAATATCGTATTTTTAAAAAAATCTAATGATAGGATTTCCCAGAAAATTGAAAAAACCGAAAAATGTCAAGAGTAAAGTGCCATTTTCTGACATTAGATTTCGTTCTAAATGCTTAATCCCTATGTAGAAACGTTAGTTAAGCAAGAATATCGTATTTTTAAAAAAATCTAATGATAGGATTTTTCAGAAAATTGAAAAAACCGTAAAATGTCAAGAGTAAAGTGCCCTTATTTTAAACAATGTATCGTTCTAAATGCTTAATCCCTATGTAAAAAAGTTATTTAAGCAGGAATATGTTATTGAAAAAAATTAGAAAAATTTATTTTAGCCGTAAATCGAAAATAATGGATCGAGCGAATCGGTCGATTGCGCCGAGACGCGCTATGATGCAACAGACGAGCGATTGGAACCCCCGAATATTTTCAAAGTCCCAACGTACCGATCAAGAGTAAAGTACCATTTTCCTACATTAGATTTCGTTCTAAATGCTTAATCCCTATGTAAAAACGTTAGTTAAGCAAGAATATCGTATTTTTAAAAAAATCTAATGATAGGATTTTCCAGAAAATTGAAAAAACCGAAAAATGTCAAGAGTAAAGTGCCATTTTCTGACATTAGATTTCGTTCTAAATGCTTAATCCCTATGTAGAAACGTTAGTTAAGCAAGAATATCGTATTTTTAAAAAAATCTAATGATAGGATTTTCCAGAAAATTGAAAAAACCGAAAAATGTCAAGAGTAAAGTGCCATTTTCTGACATTAGATTTCGTTCTAAATGCTTAATCCCTATGTAGAAACGTTAGTTAAGCAAGAATATCGTATTTTTAAAAAAATCTAATGATAGGATTTTTCAGAAAATTGAAAAAACCGTAAAATGTCAAGAGTAAAGTGCCCTTATTTTAAACAATGTATCGTTCTAAATGCTTAATCCCTATGTAAAAAAGTTATTTTAGCAGGAATATGTTATTGAAAAAAATTAGAAAAATTTATTTTAGCCGTAAATCGAAAATAATGGATCGAGCGAATCGGTCGATTGCGCCGAGACGCGCTATGATGCAACAGACGAGCGATTGGAACGCCCGAATATTTTCAAAGTCCCAACGTACCGATCAAGAGTAAAGTACCATTTTCCTACATTAGATTTCGTTCTAAATGCTTAATCCCTATGTAAAAACGTTAGTTAAGCAAGAATATCGTATTTTTAAAAAAATCTAATGATAGGATTTCCCAGAAAATTGAAAAAACCGAAAAATGTCAAGAGTAAAGTGCCATTTTCTGACATTAGATTTCGTTCTAAATGCTTAATCCCTATGTAGAAACGTTAGTTAAGCAAGAATATCGTATTTTTAAAAAAATCTAATGATAGGATTTTTCAGAAAATTGAAAAAACCGTAAAATGTCAAGAGTAAAGTGCCCTTATTTTAAACAATGTATCGTTCTAAATGCTTAATCCCTATGTAAAAAAGTTATTTTAGCAGGAATATGTTATTGAAAAAAATTAGAAAAATTTATTTTAGCCGTAAATCGAAAATAATGGATCGAGCGAATCGGTCGATTGCGCCGAGACGCGCTATGATGCAACAGACGAGCGATTGGAACGCCCGAATATTTTCAAAGTCCCAACGTACCGATCAAGAGTAAAGTACCATTTTCCTACATTAGATTTCGTTCTAAATGCTTAATCCCTATGTAAAAACGTTAGTTAAGCAAGAATATCGTATTTTTAAAAAAATCTAATGATAGGATTTCCCAGAAAATTGAAAAAACCGAAAAATGTCAAGAGTAAAGTGCCATTTTCTGACATTAGATTTCGTTCTAAATGCTTAATCCCTATGTAGAAACGTTAGTTAAGCAAGAATATCGTATTTTTAAAAAAATCTAATGATAGGATTTCCCAGAAAATTGAAAAAACCGAAAAATGTCAAGAGTAAAGTGCCATTTTCTGACATTAGATTTCGTTCTAAATGCTTAATCCCTATGTAGAAACGTTAGTTAAGCAAGAATATCGTATTTTTAAAAAAATCTAATGATAGGATTTTTCAGAAAATTGAAAAAACCGTAAAATGTCAAGAGTAAAGTGCCCTTATTTTAAACATTATATCGTTCTAAATGCTTAATCCCTATGTAAAAAAGTTATTTAAGCAGGAATATGTTATTGAAAAAAATTAGAAAAATTTATTTTAGCCGTAAATCGAAAATAATGGATCGAGCGAATCGGTCGATTGCGCCGAGACGCGCTATGATGCAACAGACGAGCGATTGGAACGCCCGAATATTTTCAAAGTCCCAACGTACCGATCAAGAGTAAAGTACCATTTTCCTACATTAGATTTCGTTCTAAATGCTTAATCCCTATGTAAAAACGTTAGTTAAGCAAGAATATCGTATTTTTAAAAAAATCTAATGATAGGATTTCCCAGAAAATTGAAAAAACCGAAAAATGTCAAGAGTAAAGTGCCATTTTCTGACATTAGATTTCGTTCTAAATGCTTAATCCCTATGTAGAAACGTTAGTTAAGCAAGAATATCGTATTTTTAAAAAAATCTAATGATAGGATTTTTCGGAAAATTGAAAAAACCGTAAAATGTCAAGAGTAAAGTGCCCTTATTTTAAACAATGTATCGTTCTAAATGCTTAATCCCTATGTAAAAAAGTTATTTAAGCAGGAATATGTTATTGAAAAAAATTAGAAAAATTTATTTTAGCCGTAAATCGAAAATAATGGATCGAGCGAATCGGTCGATTGCGCCGAGACGCGCTATGATGCAACAGACGAGCGATTGGAACGCCCGAATATTTTCAAAGTCCCAACGTACCGATCAAGAGTAAAGTACCATTTTCCTACATTAGATTTCGTTCTAAATGCTTAATCCCTATGTAAAAACGTTAGTTAAGCAAGAATATCGTATTTTTAAAAAAATCTAATGATAGGATTTCCCAGAAAATTGAAAAAACCGAAAAATGTCAAGAGTAAAGTGCCATTTTCTGACATTAGATTTCGTTCTAAATGCTTAATCCCTATGTAGAAACGTTAGTTAAGCAAGAATATCGTATTTTTAAAAAAATCTAATGATAGGATTTTTCAGAAAATTGAAAAAACCGTAAAATGTCAAGAGTAAAGTGCCCTTATTTTAAACATTATATCGTTCTAAATGCTTAATCCCTATGTAAAAAAGTTATCTAAGCAAGAATATGTTATTGAATAAAATGAGAAAAATTTATTTTAGCCGTAAATCGAAAATAATGGGTCGAGCGAATCGGTCGATTGCGCCGAGACGCGCTATGATGCAACAGACGAGCGATTGGAACGCCCGAATATTTTCAAAGTCCCACCGTACCGATCAAGAGTAAAGTACCATTTTCCTACATTAGATTTCGTTCTAAATGCTTAATCCCTATGTAGAAACGTTAGTTAAGCAAGAATATCGTATTTTTAAAAAAATCTAATGATAGGATTTTCCAGAAAATTGAAAAAACCGAAAAATGTCAAGAGTAAAGTGCCATTTTCTGACATTAGATTTCGTTCTAAATGCTTAATCCCTATGTAGAAACGTTAGTTAAGCAAGAATATCGTATTTTTAAAAAAATCTAATGATAGGATTTTTCAGAAAATTGAAAAAACCGTAAAATGTCAAGAGTAAAGTGCCCTTATTTTAAACAATGTATCGTTCTAAATGCTTAATCCCTATGTAAAAAAGTTATCTAAGCAAGAATATGTTATTGAAAAAAATTAGAAAAATTTATTTTAGCCGTAAATCGAAAAGAAGTCTGTTCGTTTCTCTGTCTCTCTCGCGCGATCGAACTATCGATGTTTCCCGACAAACTATTGGAAGTTTAATTAAACTTTATACATGAAATTACTCGTTTTGATCCCCGCTACACAGCCGTAAACTTTTTATAAATTTGTGGAATCGGGAACCTCGAAATATTTATCATAACGCGGATCGACTGTCTCTGTCTCTTTCTAGATCGGAAGAATCGATGTTTCCCGGAAAACTATTGGGAGTTTAATTAAACTTTATACATGAAATTACTCGTTCTGATCCCCGCTACACAGCCGTATACTTTTTATAATTTTGTGGAATCGGGAACCTCGAAATAT
>NW_027476210.1:90000-100000 GCF_051020955.1 Megalopta genalis | reverse complement strand
CGCTGATATATTGACAATGGGATCGGACACCCATGTCCCTATCTAAGTGGACGCCTAGGTATCTAACTGTATTCTTGAATTTAATTGACCTCGCTCCGATCCGAATGACCGGCGGTCTTTTCTGGAAATCTACTTTCGATGCGCGGACTGCTTTTCTTTTTCTATCGGGACGCGAACCTCCCCGTCGGCCTATTTTTTCCCTGTCTGCGTACCCATTCCGGAGTACAATTGCTTCCGATTTCGAATCGGATATCTCTAATTTAGCTGTCCTGCACCAACCTAGGATCTGGTCGACAACGCGTTGACCCTCGATCTCTAGGTCTCTGCGGCTGTTTCCCCCCACGAGGACGATGAGGTCGTCCGCGTATGCTAAGAACCTATTCTCAACTGAGGTTTCGAGTAACCTCAGGAGACCGTCGAACATAAGGTTCCAGCACGCGGGGCCGAGGACGGAACCTTGCGGGCATCCTCTTGTCACGCGCTTGGAGATCCTTTCTGTTCCTATCGTGAGACTGACCTTGCGGTCCTCGAAGTAATTGGAGATTACCTCGAAGACGTTGCGCGGGCAGTCTCGATCCCTAAGACTACCTAACACTAGGGGCCACCAGACGTTGTCGAAGGCTCCGGAAATGTCGAAAAGTAGTGCGATCACATGCCGATGCTCGGTGTCATCGACCATGCGGCGCAACTCGACAATTGCATCTTCAGTCGACTTTCCGCGCGTAAACCCGAACTGTCTGCTGGAGATGCGTCCCGTCGCCATCGCCGTCTGCTCTAATCTGCTCTTAAGGAGCTTCTCGAAAGTTTTCCCGATCACGGAGAGGAGACATATTGGTCGGTAGGATTTTGGGTCCTTCTCGTCCTTTCCTTCGCCTTTCAGGAGGATTCTCAGAGAGCCCACCTTCCAGGCGGAGGGGAAGACGCCCCATCGAAGGCACCCATTGAATAGTCGCGAGAGTTCCCCGAGGATCGTTTTCGCGGAGGCCTTCAGGACCTGTACCTCGATGAGGTCCGGTCCTGGCACCTTTTTATTTTCGAAGGAACGAATTGCTCCGGCCACCTCCACCAAGGAAAAGGGCGAGGCGTCGGCGGTATTCGGGGCGATTCGCGCCTCTTCCCGGAGAACCCTTTGTGTCGGCGAATCGAGTTCAGGTCGGTCGTCAGGGACGTGGGCTTCCAGAAGCTCGCTGGCGGTTTCTAAAGCACCGGTTGTACTTTTATTGTTGCGCCGGAGTGTGCTTATCACTTTCTCTACACGGAGTTTATTTGCCTGGAGCTTGTATACGATGCCCCAGGGCTCCGTGTTCCCGTTCGACGTCACGAAGTTTTGCCAGCTTTCCCGTTTCGTCCTCTTCACCTTCCTACTGTAGTTCCGCAACGAAGTACGGTATTCCTGCAGTTTTTGGAGGCGGGAGGGTCCGTCTATCGTCTTCTGGAAGGCACGCCTCTGCCTGTACACGGCCTTTTTGAGCTTTGTTAGCTCTTTGGTCCACCACGGGTTGGACTTTCTAAATTTTCTCTTCTTAGGCATTGACGCGGTGCAGGCGTCAGTGATGACGGCTGTGAGCGTCTCTGCCATCCTATTTACATCTTCCACCGACTCCAAACTCAGGACTTCGAGCCTCGACCGTGAGTGGTCGGACAGGGCCTCCGAGAACCGCTCCCAATCCGCTCGACGAGTGTCGAACCGAGAGTTCGTTGCTCCCTGATTTCCCGTCGCGGCCCTAGGTACCCGCAGCCGGATGTCGATGGCGTTATGATCGCTAGTCGTCCATTCGCTTCTTATCCTCCATTCCTTAATATAGGGCGTCATGGAGGGGGATGCCAAGGTAACGTCGATGTATGACGATCCTTTTGGCGTCCAGAAGGTGGGTGGTTGACTAGCGTCGTTAACTACAGTTAATCTAAACGCGGAAACTAATCTTTCTAACTGCGCTCCCTTCTCGTCTGTGCTATTTGGGCTCCAGAGCGAGGATTGCGCGTTCGCGTCGACAGAAATTATAACTCTCTTCCCCCTCAATGCCAGGAGAACCGTTTCCAAGTGCTTGAGGTGCTTCTCTATCTCGTCTTGGTATTGAAAATAATGAGATACCGCGTAGAAGGAGAAGCCGGGGGTCAGCACTTCCGCGCATGCGCAGTGCGGGTTACTGAGTTGAGAGATGAACGTGACCTCAAAGTGAGGGTTGGGGATGGCGACAGCGGCCCACGGGGAGTGGGTTTTCACCGCCGCCACCCTCACTTCGGTCCCTAATCCGCTTACCCTATAACCTGCGCCTTGCTTACTGGCGTGTGGCTCCTGCAAGAGCAGGACGTCCAGTCGCTTTTGCGCTATTAACTCCCTAACTTCGCCCGTTACTACAGCCGAATGTCGCATGTTCAGCTGTAGTATCCTGATTCCCGTGGCTACATTCGCGGTCGCGGGGTCGCGGTTTCGCGTTGGGGTTGGGGGGACGCGGGGGTTGTTTTTCCTATTTTTCCCTAAATTCGTAACGTCGCACCTTACGAGGTGGACGCGGACGGCGCGAAGACCGATTCCGTCCAATTGTTTAGAAGAGTCTAGTCCTTTTATATTGCCTAGGTCGTTGCCAATGTCCCTCCTGTCCATAGCGGTTAATTCCGCCACAGGGACCCCAGGGACGGGAGTCCCTGTGTCCGAGGCTCTAGCTTTGTATTGTTTTTTAGGCATTATTGATATTAAAGTTAACTGCCCGCCTTCGTCCTTTCCCGTTCGTTCCGTTGTCATGTCCGTTTGAATAGCCATAGTCATAGTTATAGTCCTAGTAATAGGACATGGGTGATGCCATAGTCGTGGAAGCGCGTACGCTCACGCTGATCTTCTGACCGCCGGAAGCACGAAACCTCTGATCTGGGCAAAATCGGCAAGCCGAGGAAGAACGGACAGGACACATGCTGGACTGGCGAGAAAGCGTGTTCTTCCGCTCGCGCTAGGCATTTCGATTTCTGACACCTCTTGATTTAAAAAATCAGTTTTTTGATAGTTTTCTCTCTCCACTGGGCTATTCATTTTAGCCACAGTTTTCAATTGGTACGATTTGCTTCCAAATCTTACAGATGCATTTTAAAAAATTTTTCCATCGCTCGGACAGAAGAGTCGATTGCTCAGTGAGTACGAGTATACATACAAAGTGCATACGGGTAACCAACCCCGTAGGGCTTGCCACATATGGGCCATTCGGTCAAAGACACCGACCCGTGGCCACGCTGTGTGGAGAAAAGTCCGTAACGTAAACGGCACGAAACAGTCAGGACCGAAGCCCCGAAGGAGCTCTGAGACAGCTTCTCGACCGAGATCGTAGAATTGGCCCAAAACCCGCTCTGCTCCGTCCGCCTCGCACGGACCGTGTATCTCTTATAGATACCGAACGGCCGGCAAGGACGCCGGCGCCGCCGGCCGAATAGCACGCGCGCTTATGAGTGTAAACCGCCGCGGCAACAGACCGCCCGGCCGTGCTGTTGTAACATAGCGCGTGAACGAACGAAAAAAAAATTTATAGTAAACATTAAAATAAATTACATTACCGTAAACTAGACAAAAAATTACACATTTTTTCCCAATATGAAAATTTTCACAAACTTTTCAAAGTCCCATCGCATCGAGTAAACTTTTTTAATAACGCTTCCGCACGATTCTAAATGCTTAATCCATATGTGAAATCGATCACTGATCACGAATATCGTATTTAAAAAAATTACAAAAATTTATTTTTCAAAATAATCAAAAAAAACCGAAAAATCACAAGAGTAAAGTACCATTATTTTAAACAATATGTCGTTCTAAATGCTTAATCCCTATGTAAAAAAGTTATCTAAGCAAGAATATGTAATTGAAAAAAATTAGAAAAATTTATTTTAGCCGTAAATCGAAAATAATGGGGACACCGGAGCTGTTCGAAGCGCCGAGACGCGCCGCGTACGGCCGAATATTTTCTAAGTCCCAACGTACCGATCAAGAGTAAAGTACCATTTTCCTACATTAGATTTCGTTCTAAATGCTTAATCCCTATGTAAAAACGTTAGTTAAGCAAGAATATCGTATTTTTAAAAAAATCTAATGATAGGATTTTCCAGAAAATTGAAAAAACCGAAAAATGTCAAGAGTAAAGTGCCATTTTCTGACATTAGATTTCGTTCTAAATGCTTAATCCCTATGTAGAAACGTTAGTTAAGCAAGAATATCGTATTTTTAAAAAAATCTAATGATAGGATTTTTCAGAAAATTGAAAAAACCGTAAAATGTCAAGAGTAAAGTGCCCTTATTTTAAACAATGTATCGTTCTAAATGCTTAATCCCTATGTAAAAAAGTTATTTTAGCAGGAATATGTTATTGAAAAAAATTAGAAAAATTTATTTTAGCCGTAAATCGAAAATAATGGGGACACCGGAGCTGTTCGAAGCGCCGAGCGCGCCGCGTACGCCCGAATATTTTCAAAGTCCCAACGTACCGATCAAGAGTAAAGTACCATTTTCCTACATTAGATTTCGTTCTAAATGCTTAATCCCTATGTAAAAACGTTAGTTAAGCAAGAATATCGTATTTTTAAAAAAATCTAATGATAGGATTTTCCAGAAAATTGAAAAAACCGAAAAATGTCAAGAGTAAAGTGCCATTTTCTGACATTAGATTTCGTTCTAAATGCTTAATCCCTATGTAGAAACGTTAGTTAAGCAAGAATATCGTATTTTTAAAAAAATCTAATGATAGGATTTTTCAGAAAATTGAAAAAACCGTAAAATGTCAAGAGTAAAGTGCCCTTACTTTAAACAATGTATCGTTCTAAATGCTTAATCCCTATGTAAAAAAGTTATTTAAGCAGGAATATGTTATTGAAAAAAATTAGAAAAATTTATTTTAGCCGTAAATCGAAAATAATGGATCGAGCGAATCGGTCGATTGCGCCGAGACGCGCTATGATGCAACAGACGAGCGATTGGAACGCCCGAATATTTTCAAAGTCCCAACGTACCGATCAAGAGTAAAGTACCATTTTCCTACATTAGATTTCGTTCTAAATGCTTAATCCCTATGTAAAAACGTTAGTTATGCAAGAATATCGTATTTTTAAAAAAATCTAATGATAGGATTTTCCAGAAAATTGAAAAAACCGAAAAATGTCAAGAGTAAAGTGCCATTTTCTGACATTAGATTTCGTTCTAAATGCTTAATCCCTATGTAGAAACGTTAGTTAAGCAAGAATATCGTACTTTTAAAAAAATCTAATGATAGGATTTTTCAGAAAATTGAAAAAACCGTAAAATGTCAAGAGTAAAGTGCCCTTACTTTAAACAATGTATCGTTCTAAATGCTTAATCCCTATGTAAAAAAGTTATTTAAGCAGGAATATGTTATTGAAAAAAATTAGAAAAATTTATTTTAGCCGTAAATCGAAAATAATGGATCGAGCGAATCGGTCGATTGCGCCGAGACGCGCTATGATGCAACAGACGAGCGATTGGAACGCCCGAATATTTTCAAAGTCCCAACGTACCGATCAAGAGTAAAGTACCATTTTCCTACATTAGATTTCGTTCTAAATGCTTAATCCCTATGTAAAAACGTTAGTTAAGCAAGAATATCGTATTTTTAAAAAAATCTAATGATAGGATTTTCCAGAAAATTGAAAAAACCGAAAAATGTCAAGAGTAAAGTGCCATTTTCTGACATTAGATTTCGTTCTAAATGCTTAATCCCTATGTAGAAACGTTAGTTAAGCAAGAATATCGTATTTTTAAAAAAATCTAATGATAGGATTTTTCAGAAAATTGAAAAAACCGTAAAATGTCAAGAGTAAAGTGCCCTTATTTTAAACAATGTATCGTTCTAAATGCTTAATCCCTATGTAAAAAAGTTATTTTAGCAGGAATATGTTATTGAAAAAAATTAGAAAAATTTATTTTAGCCGTAAATCGAAAATAATGGGGACACCGGAGCTGTTCGAAGCGCCGAGCGCGCCGCGTACGCCCGAATATTTTCAAAGTCCCAACGTACCGATCAAGAGTAAAGTACCATTTTCCTACATTAGATTTCGTTCTAAATGCTTAATCCCTATGTAAAAACGTTAGTTAAGCAAGAATATCGTATTTTTAAAAAAATCTAATGATAGGATTTTCCAGAAAATTGAAAAAACCGAAAAATGTCAAGAGTAAAGTGCCATTTTCTGACATTAGATTTCGTTCTAAATGCTTAATCCCTATGTAGAAACGTTAGTTAAGCAAGAATATCGTATTTTTAAAAAAATCTAATGATAGGATTTTTCAGAAAATTGAAAAAACCGTAAAATGTCAAGAGTAAAGTGCCCTTATTTTAAACAATGTATCGTTCTAAATGCTTAATCCCTATGTAAAAAAGTTATTTTAGCAGGAATATGTTATTGAAAAAAATTAGAAAAATTTATTTTAGCCGTAAATCGAAAATAATGGATCGAGCGAATCGGTCGATTGCGCCGAGACGCGCTATGATGCAACAGACGAGCGATTGGAACGCCCGAATATTTTCAAAGTCCCACCGTACCGATCAAGAGTAAAGTACCATTTTCCTACATTAGATTTCGTTCTAAATGCTTAATCCCTATGTAGAAACGTTAGTTAAGCAAGAATATCGTATTTTTAAAAAAATCTAATGATAGGATTTTCCAGAAAATTGAAAAAACCGAAAAATGTCAAGAGTAAAGTGCCATTTTCTGACATTAGATTTCGTTCTAAATGCTTAATCCCTATGTAGAAACGTTAGTTAAGCAAGAATATCGTATTTTTAAAAAAATCTAATGATAGGATTTTTCAGAAAATTGAAAAAACCGTAAAATGTCAAGAGTAAAGTGCCCTTATTTTAAACATTATATCGTTCTAAATGCTTAATCCCTATGTAAAAAAGTTATCTAAGCAAGAATATGTTATTGAATAAAATGAGAAAAATTTATTTTAGCCGTAAATCGAAAATAATGGGTCGAGCGAATCGGTCGATTGCGCCGAGACGCGCTATGATGCAACAGACGAGCGATTGGAACGCCCGAATATTTTCAAAGTCCCACCGTACCGATCAAGAGTAAAGTACCATTTTCCTACATTAGATTTCGTTCTAAATGCTTAATCCCTATGTAGAAACGTTAGTTAAGCAAGAATATCGTATTTTTAAAAAAATCTAATGATAGGATTTTCCAGAAAATTGAAAAAACCGAAAAATGTCAAGAGTAAAGTGCCATTTTCTGACATTAGATTTCGTTCTAAATGCTTAATCCCTATGTGGAAACGTTAGTTAAGCAAGAATATCGTATTTTTAAAAAAATCTAATGATAGGATTTTTCAGAAAATTGAAAAAACCGTAAAATGTCAAGAGTAAAGTGCCCTTATTTTAAACAATGTATCGTTCTAAATGCTTAATCCCTATGTAGAAACGTTAGTTAAGCAAGAATATCGTATTTTTAAAAAAATCTAATGATAGGATTTTCCAGAAAATTGAAAAAACCGAAAAATGTCAAGAGTAAAGTGCCATTTTCTGACATTAGATTTCGTTCTAAATGCTTAATCCCTATGTAGAAACGTTAGTTAAGCAAGAATATCGTATTTTTAAAAAAATCTAATGATAGGATTTTTCAGAAAATTGAAAAAACCGTAAAATGTCAAGAGTAAAGTGCCCTTATTTTAAACATTATATCGTTCTAAATGCTTAATCCCTATGTAAAAAAGTTATCTAAGCAAGAATATGTTATTGAATAAAATGAGAAAAATTTATTTTAGCCGTAAATCGAAAATAATGGGTCGAGCGAATCGGTCGATTGCGCCGAGACGCGCTATGATGCAACAGACGAGCGATTGGAACGCCCGAATATTTTCAAAGTCCCACCGTACCGATCAAGAGTAAAGTACCATTTTCCTACATTAGATTTCGTTCTAAATGCTTAATCCCTATGTAGAAACGTTAGTTAAGCAAGAATATCGTATTTTTAAAAAAATCTAATGATAGGATTTTCCAGAAAATTGAAAAAACCGAAAAATGTCAAGAGTAAAGTGCCATTTTCTGACATTAGATTTCGTTCTAAATGCTTAATCCCTATGTAGAAACGTTAGTTAAGCAAGAATATCGTATTTTTAAAAAAATCTAATGATAGGATTTTTCAGAAAATTGAAAAAACCGTAAAATGTCAAGAGTAAAGTGCCCTTATTTTAAACAATGTATCGTTCTAAATGCTTAATCCCTATGTAAAAAAGTTATCTAAGCAAGAATATGTTATTGAAAAAAATTAGAAAAATTTATTTTAGCCGTAAATCGAAAAGAAGTCTGTTCGTTTCTCTGTCTCTCTCGCGCGATCGAACTATCGATGTTTCCCGACAAACTATTGGAAGTTTAATTAAACTTTATACATGAAATTACTCGTTTTGATCCCCGCTACACAGCCGTATACTTTTTATAATTTTGTGGAATCGGGAACCTTGAAATATTTATCATAACGCGGATCGACTGTCTCTGTCTCTTTCTAGATCGGAAGAATCGATGTTTCCCGGCAAACTATTGGGAGTTTAATTAAACTTTATACATGAAATTACTCGTTCTGATCCCCGCTACACAGCCGTAAACTTTTTATAAATTTGTGGAATCGGGAACCTCGAAATATTTATCATAACGCGGATCGACTGTCTCTGTCTCTTTCTAGATCGGAAGAATCGATGTTTCCCGGAAAACTATTGGGAGTTTAATTAAACTTTATACATGAAATTACTCGTTCTGATCCCCGCTACACAGCCGTATACTTTTTATAATTTTGTGGAATCGGGAACCTTGAAATATTTATCATAACGCGGATCGACTGTCTCTGTCTCTTTCTAGATCGGAAGAATCGATGTTTCCCGGCAAACTATTGGGAGTTTAATTAAACTTTATACATGAAATTACTCGTTCTGATCCCCGCTACACAGCCGTATACTTTTTATAATTTTGTGGAATCGGGAACCTCGAAATATTTATCATAACGCGGATCGACTGTCTCTGTCTCTTTCTAGATCGGAAGAATCGATGTTTCCCGGAAAACTATTGGGAGTTTAATTAAACTTTATACATGAAATTACTCGTTCTGATCCCCGCTACACAGCCGTAAACTTTTTATAAATTTGTGGAATCGGGAACCTCGAAATATTTATCATAACGCGGATCGACTGTCTCTGTCTCTTTCTAGATCGGAAGAATCGATGTTTCCCGGCAAACTATTGGGAGATTAATTAAACTTTATACATGAAATTACTCGTTCTGATCCCCGCTACACAGCCGTATACTTTTTATAATTTTGTGGAATCGGGAACCTCGAAATATTTATCATAACGCGGATCGACTGTCTCTGTCTCTTTCTAGATCGGAAGAATCGATGTTTCCCGGCAAACTATTGGGAGTTTAATTAAACTTTATACATGAAATTACTCGTTTTGATCCCCGCTACACAGCCGTATACTTTTTATAATTTTGTGGAATCGGGAACCTTGAAATATTTATCATAACGCGGATCGACTGTCTCTGTCTCTTTCTAGATCGGAAGAATCGATGTTTCCCGGCAAACTATTGGGAGTTTAATTAAACTTTATACATGAAATTACTCGTTTTGATCCCCGCTACACAGCCGTATACTTTTTATAATTTTGTGGAATCGGGAACCTCGAAATATTTATCATAACGCGGATCGACTGTCTCTGTCTCTTTCTAGATCGGAAGAATCGATGTTTCCCGGCAAACTATTGGGAGTTTAATTAAACTTTATACATGAAATTACTCGTTCTGATCCCCGCTACACAGCCGTATACTTTTTATAATTTTGTGGAATCGGGAACCTCGAAATATTTATCATAACGCGGATCGACTGTCTCTGTCTCTTTCTAGATCGGAAGAATCGATGTTTCCCGGCAAACTATTGGGAGTTTAATTAAACTTTATACATGAAATTACTCGTTCTGATCCCCGCTACACAGCCGTATACTTTTTATAATTTTGTGGAATCGGGA
>NW_027476210.1:80000-85000 GCF_051020955.1 Megalopta genalis | reverse complement strand
GAGAGAGCCTTTTAAGAATAACATCTCGGTCTTGGTCGCAGACAGCGACAATTTCTGCTGGTCGCACCAGCGAGAAATGGTGTCCACAACCAATTGGCCATTGCTTTCTAGACCCTTCCTGCTGTTCGCGAAGATCAAGACAAGAAGGTCGTCTGCATAGGCGATGGGCTCGCAAGCGAGCCCGGCGTTCGATAAGAGCTGTAGAACCTCGTCGAAGACTAAGTTCCAACAGCTCGGACCAAGAATCGATCCCTGTGGGCAGCCCTTAGTGACTTTCTTCCGCACTGCACCGCGATCAGACACCATAGTCACCACGCGGCCGTCGAAGTAGTCGACCACCAATCTAAGTAGGTTTTTTGGGCAGCCTCGCTTCCTCAACGCGTTGAGTATGCTTGGCCACCAGACATTATCAAAGGCCGCAGCAATGTCGAAGAGCAGACCCACGACGTACTTTTCCTCTCGACCGGACGCAAGCTCCCTCATCTTTACCACGGCATCAGTCGTGGATCGATGCGGCCTGAATCCGTATTGCCGATCGGAGGCGTAGTCGGGGTGCAAAAACAAACTAGCTAATCGCGTAGCGATTAGCTTCTCCAAGACTTTGCCTACGACCGAAAGCAAGCATATTGGTCTGTAGGACTTTATCTCCGTTTCAGGTTTCTCGGGTCCTTTAAGGATGGTAATGATGGACCCGACTTTCCATTCCACGGGAAAGACTCCGTGTGCCAGGCATCCGTTGTAGAGTCGGAGGAGCTCGCGTGAGATTGTATTACACGAACGTTTTAAAATCTCCGGCTCGATCCGATCTAGGCCTGGACACTTGCCGCTCTTCAGTCGGTTGACCGCCGATCTGAGCTCCGAGAGGGTGAAGGGACTGGCGTCCTCACTCTCCGGCTCGATGGCAGCTTCCCTCCTGACTCGCGCATGATCCGGGGAGTCATTCGCGGGGCTATCGTCCGGAATTAACCCCTCCAGCAGCGCGGAAGCGGTGGAGTCCCAGTCTGTGGTGTAACCCTGGGCAGTGTTACGATTTATATTCGAGATGACCGTGCTGGCTGTCATCTTCTGCCTCGTGATCTTATAAATGAGGCCCCAGGGTTCCTTGTTTCCCTGCTCGGTCACGAATGCACGCCAGCTGTGCGACCGAGCAGCTTTGATGGCGGCTTTGTAGGCCTTTCTCTGTTTAAGATACTCGGTCCTCTTGGCCGCCCTCTGCTCCTCTGAACATGCTGCGTTCTGCGAGGCTCGTCTAAGTTTGTAGACTCGCCTCTTTTGCCTCGTCAGGTCGGCCGTCCACCATGGGACGGATTTTGAATGCCACTGCTTGGTTGGCATCGAGGAGTCGCACGCTTGGACGATCATTCTTTCGATCTCCTGTGCTAGATGTTCGACATCCCCCTTATTGTTCAATGGATCGGGGGATATACTCCTCTTACTTTCCTGCAGCGCCTTGTCGAACTCGGGCCATTTTGCGCTTCGGAGTCGGAACCTTGGTAATAATCCGTTCCGGTTGGTGCTGCTGTTGCTACTAATTTCGGCAGCACCGTCCTCGGCGCAAAAACTCAAAGAAAACTCTATGACTCGGTGGTCGCTGGTCGTCAGGTCCTCGCGGACCTTCCAACCTCGCACCTTGTCGCAAATATCAGGTGTCGATAGTGTGACGTCGATGTATGACTGTCCACTAGGGCTGGAAAACGTCGGAGCGTTTCCAGCCTCGTTCAAGACAACCAAGCCATGGCTCACGATAAACTCTTCGAGTTTACGGCCTCTCACGTCCGTCTCCGCGCTGCCCCACTGGGCTGATTTTGCGTTAACGTCGGCAGAGATAATGACTCGGTTATGCTTAAGTGCGGAAAGAGCTCTCTCCAATCGCGCCAGACCTGATTCAACGTCATCGGAGCATTGAAAGTACTGGCTGATCAGGAAGAAGCTCCCAAACGAACCCGAGATGCTGACACAGGACAAATGCGTGTCGCACAAGTTAGAGACTTTGACCACGGTTAGATCCGGGTTTCTGACCGCTATTGCAGCCATCACCGGTTCGCCTGCCGTGATCAGCCTCGTTCTCAAGCCTAGCCCGGGCACAGTACCCCGCCAGCTATATGGCTCTTGTGCAAGCAACACATCTACCCCTCGCCTATGCATCTCAGTCCGGACTTCGTCGGTCACATTTCGGGCCCGCTGCATGTTATGCTGCATGACCCGTATGACTCTCGAGCGTCGCCGGTCGTTTGTACTATCCATTCGAGATTCAAATTATTATTCGCGTCTTATACGAGACATCTCCAAAACCAGCGCTTCCTGATAGGAGGCGCAGGCCGGGTCTCGCGACTTATGCTCAGATGGTCGCCCTCTGTCTTTACAGTTGGAGCAAACCGGAGGCTTGCTCTTCCTGTTACAGAGCGCATACCCGTGCCCTTTTTCGGCACAATGTCCGCAGACATCCTCTTTGAATTTGCAGCGCTTCGCCGTGTGCCCGAAGCGCTGGCACTTATAGCATCGGGTGACCTGTATGAAGTCCCGCACACGACAGGAACTCCACCCGAGGTACACCCGGTCCCCTCTCTGCGCCAGCCGCCGACGAATCTGCGGACTGACGGCCACTACCCAGTTGGCTGTCTCCGGGGTCTTGCCAGCCATGCGACTGACCCGAACGCCCGAAGGCACATCCTTCTGGGACGCCTCAGAGAGGTTTTGCCTCCAAAGACTGGAGGCAATTTCCTCCTTGCCCATCCCTTTCGGGATGTCATAAATCAGGACCTCGGGGTCCCGTTTGCTGGGCAAGGAGACGGACAGTCCCGCACTCGCCAGCTTCTTATTGCCTACGAAGGCTTTTAGGTCCTCCTTGCGATCGGTTTCGACGACGATGCCACCGGAGTGGATGCGTCGAACCGATCTGACACGGATCGCCTCCTTCGCAGGTTTTACGATCGACAGAACAGCTCTCTTAGTAGCATCGCTGTTCTGTCCTTTATCCTTTGGCGGGAAGATACGCACCACGTATTGTGTCGGTGGTCTTCTCGCCTCCGGAGTCGCTGACTGGTTGACCTTTGCCACTTGGGCGTAGGTCAACTGCGCGGCATTGGAGACCGTCTTCGGGAGGGTTCCCTTGGACGGCCCAGGTCGCGCCGCACTCATTACGGCAGGACGCGCTTTTAGGTCCGCCCTGACCGCGGCGAGTTGCCCTTCGACGAAGCTGTTTCGTTGAATCAGCTCCTGGACCAACTCGTTGAGTGCTCCGACTTCTGCTAGTATCTTCGACCCGGACTCCTTGTTGACTTTCGACTCGGGTCGAAAGCAAAAGGTCCGTATCTCCGATACTCGCCTGAAGGCTTCGTCTCTCACGAGATCGAGAGGCCGTACCTTGTGCCCGGAAACCGTCCCCTTCGATTTCCTGGCCTGGTTTGCTGCGGCCTTGCCAGTAGGTGCGACTGGCTTGGCACGCTTCGACTTTTTGGTGACGGTTTTCCAACCGCCACCTTCGGGGTCTTCGACACGCACGGGTGCCGGTTGCACCTTCACGAGCGTGTCTTTGACTGATTCGATTTTTCTGGGTTTCTCCTTCCCAGCCTTGCGGCTGGGGGAGTCCCCCGACTTGGGCGCTGTCCCCACGTTACCGGTGTCCGGCGCGCCTTCTACCGTGGCCTCAGTTTTCACCGAGACCGCTCGCGTGGGTGTCACGCATCTCTCCAAGGTCACACGAGGATTGGCGATGTTCAGCACCTTCCCGGACCTTGTCTTTTTCGCAGACGCAGGAGGGCTAACAGCTGCTGCTGTAGCTTCCGCGTCTGTGGCGACGGCTTCACTCCGAGTAGGAGCTGGACCCGCCGACTTCGAACGTTCAATTTGTACTTTCAATTTAGATCCCATAGTTAGATCTTTGCCTTCATCCGGTACGCTCCCCGGCCACCACCGACCCACACATTTTGGAACCCGCCATCAGGCTGGGTTAGGGCTACGCACCGGACATAGTCTGCTGACTGGGCCGATTGCTCAACCCAGCCCGCGTCCTCGCCCGTCAGAACCCACTCGCCGAAGCGTATGGTCGTTCCAAGCCGATTGACTGGACCAGGGCTGCTTTTCTCGTCCAGCCCCCCATCTAGCCGAAGCAGAGGCCAAAGGTACGTGTTGGGGACGTCTCACCCGCAGGAGAGGGCCCCCTCAGATCCCAGGATCCTCTTTTCCGACGACAAGGGTCGCCACGCACGGCAAACACGCGGGAGACAGCAGTCGGAGAGGCTGCCTCTTCCTCTCCACCACACTTCGTTCGGTTCGCTGCGTTTTGAGAACACGAGCTATCCAGCGGTACCTTTTTCGTGGAGGCTCAAGTGTGGCTAGGGCACGTTTGCCCCTTGCGGCCTGGGTTGCCCAGGTGATTGGTTGCATCCCGATTTCTAGATCCAGCGGCATGTTGCTACGTGGCGCGCTCAGACAACGAAAATGCGGCATTCCGGTCAGACCAGAAAAACCGCACAACGTGACGCGGGGGACTGCAGCCACAAGTGACAACAGTCCCCCGGTAGGGAGTAGTACAGCATATTCAATGCTGTACATGAACACGCCACAGCCCGTATGCTTAGTTCAAGGGCCTCGCCATTATGCGAAGTACTACATGTACAACGCACTGGCGGTCTCAAAATACCCTCATCGCCGATGCATCTGATGCATCCGTCAACTCGGCAGCATTCACTCCGTCGGCGTGTTGCTTTGTGGCGTGTTCAGTTAACGAAAATGCGGCATTCCAGTCAGACCAGAAAAACCGCATAACGTAACGCGGGGGACTGAAGCCACAAGTGACAACAGTCCCCCGGATGGGAGTAGTACAGCATGTTCAATACTGCACAAGAACACGCCACAGCCCGCTTGCTTAATCACGGGCCTCGTCATTATGCGAAGCACTACATGTACAACGCACTGACGGTCTCTCGAGTGCCTTCATCGCCGATGCACCTATCGACTCAGCAGCAACATTCAATCCGACGGCGTGTTGCTTCGTGGCG
>NW_027476210.1:55000-72500 GCF_051020955.1 Megalopta genalis | reverse complement strand
ATGCGATCAGCACAAAGTTATTCAGAGTCACCAAAGCAAACGATGGACGAGTGTAAACACCCGCCACCGATTGGTTTTGATCTAATAAAAGCGTTCCTACCATCTCTGGTCGGAACTCTGTTTTGCATGTATTAGCTCTAGAATTACCACAGTTATCCAAGTAAATTTTAGTACGATCTAAGAAACCATAACTGATTTAATGAGCCATTCGCGGTTTCACCTTAATACGGCATGTACTGAGACATGCATGGCTTAATCTTTGAGACAAGCATATGACTACTGGCAGGATCAACCAGGGAACTATACAATATGTATATATAAAATGGACAAAATTTAAATCCTTTTCCATCGTCGCCTGTTTCATATATATATGTCAGGTCGACACACCACTTTTCTCTTTCAAATATGTACAAGTTTTGCCACATTCCGCGCTTGTAACATATCTTCTTTAACGCTCAATTTCTTTCATTTTTCTACCATACAGATATTTTACCGTACGCCCAAAAACGTACGTATTATATTTTTGTTCTATCATAAAATCACATTTTTCTACGTACGCCAGCTTCGTACGTTTCTATCTTTGCCTTCATAAAATCACAAGATAATTTTATCTTCAAGAGTCTCGCTATTAACATCTTGTAAGATAAATGTACGTCCCAGCTAAAACGTACAAATACTTCAAATTAAGTAATAATATATCATCGCTATTGACAAATTTTTAAGATCCAAGACACAGTTCTCTCTATATGTTTTAATATTTTTTATGTACTCAAATATATTCAAAGGAAAAAGTACATGGGTGATGCCATAGTCGTGGAAGCGCGTACGCTCACGCTGATCTTCTGACCGCCGGAAGCACGAAACCTCTGATCTGGGCAAAATCGGCAAGCCGAGGAAGAACGGACAGGACACATGCTGGACTGGCGAGAAAGCGTGTTCTTCCGCTCGCGCTAGGCATTTCGATTTCTGACACCTCTTGATTTAAAAAATCAGTTTTTTGATAGTTTTCTCTCTCCACTGGGCTATTCATTTTAGCCACAGTTTTCAATTGGTACGATTTGCTTCCAAATCTTACAGATGCATTTTAAAAAATTTTTCCATCGCTCGGACAGAAGAGTCGATTGCTCAGTGAGTACGAGTATACATACAAAGTGCATACGGGTAACCAACCCCGTAGGGCTTGCCACATATGGGCCATTCGGTCAAAGACACCGACCCGTGGCCACGCTGTGTGGAGAAAAGTCCGTAACGTAAACGGCACGAAACAGTCAGGACCGAAGCCCCGAAGGAGCTCTGAGACAGCTTCTCGACCGAGATCGTAGAATTGGCCCAAAACCCGCTCTGCTCCGTCCGCCTCGCACGGACCGTGTATCTCTTATAGATACCGAACGGCCGGCAAGGACGCCGGCGCCGCCGGCCGAATAGCACGCGCGCTTATGAGTGTAAACCGCCGCGGCAACAGACCGCCCGGCCGTGCTGTTGTAACATAGCGCGTGAACGAACGAAAAAAAAATTTATAGTAAACATTAAAATAAATTACATTACCGTAAACTAGACAAAAAATTACACATTTTTTCCCAATATGAAAATTTTCACAAACTTTTCAAAGTCCCATCGCATCGAGTAAACTTTTTTAATAACGCTTCCGCACGATTCTAAATGCTTAATCCATATGTGAAATCGTTCACTGATCACGAATATCGTATTTAAAAAAATTACAAAAATTTATTTTTCAAAATAATCAAAAAAAACCGAAAAATCACAAGAGTAAAGTACCATTATTTTAAACAATATGTCGTTCTAAATGCTTAATCCCTATGTAAAAAAGTTATCTAAGCAAGAATATGTAATTGAAAAAAATTAGAAAAATTTATTTTAGCCGTAAATCGAAAATAATGGGGACACCGGAGCTGTTCGAAGCGCCGAGACGCGCCGCGTACGGCCGAATATTTTCTAAGTCCCAACGTACCGATCAAGAGTAAAGTACCATTTTCCTACATTAGATTTCGTTCTAAATGCTTAATCCCTATGTAAAAACGTTAGTTAAGCAAGAATATCGTATTTTTAAAAAAATCTAATGATAGGATTTCCCAGAAAATTGAAAAAACCGAAAAATGTCAAGAGTAAAGTGCCATTTTCTGACATTAGATTTCGTTCTAAATGCTTAATCCCTATGTAGAAACGTTAGTTAAGCAAGAATATCGTATTTTTAAAAAAATCTAATGATAGGATTTTTCAGAAAATTGAAAAAACCGTAAAATGTCAAGAGTAAAGTGCCCTTATTTTAAACAATGTATCGTTCTAAATGCTTAATCCCTATGTAAAAAAGTTATTTTAGCAGGAATATGTTATTGAAAAAAATTAGAAAAATTTATTTTAGCCGTAAATCGAAAATAATGGGGACACCGGAGCTGTTCGAAGCGCCGAGCGCGCCGCGTACGCCCGAATATTTTCAAAGTCCCAACGTACCGATCAAGAGTAAAGTACCATTTTCCTACATTAGATTTCGTTCTAAATGCTTAATCCCTATGTAAAAACGTTAGTTAAGCAAGAATATCGTATTTTTAAAAAAATCTAATGATAGGATTTTCCAGAAAATTGAAAAAACCGAAAAATGTCAAGAGTAAAGTGCCATTTTCTGACATTAGATTTCGTTCTAAATGCTTAATCCCTATGTAGAAACGTTAGTTAAGCAAGAATATCGTATTTTTAAAAAAATCTAATGATAGGATTTTTCAGAAAATTGAAAAAACCGTAAAATGTCAAGAGTAAAGTGCCCTTATTTTAAACAATGTATCGTTCTAAATGCTTAATCCCTATGTAAAAAAGTTATTTAAGCAGGAATATGTTATTGAAAAAAATTAGAAAAATTTATTTTAGCCGTAAATCGAAAATAATGGATCGAGCGAATCGGTCGATTGCGCCGAGACGCGCTATGATGCAACAGACGAGCGATTGGAACGCCCGAATATTTTCAAAGTCCCAACGTACCGATCAAGAGTAAAGTACCATTTTCCTACATTAGATTTCGTTCTAAATGCTTAATCCCTATGTAAAAACGTTAGTTAAGCAAGAATATCGTATTTTTAAAAAAATCTAATGATAGGATTTCCCAGAAAATTGAAAAAACCGAAAAATGTCAAGAGTAAAGTGCCATTTTCTGACATTAGATTTCGTTCTAAATGCTTAATCCCTATGTAGAAACGTTAGTTAAGCAAGAATATCGTATTTTTAAAAAAATCTAATGATAGGATTTTTCAGAAAATTGAAAAAACCGTAAAATGTCAAGAGTAAAGTGCCCTTATTTTAAACAATGTATCGTTCTAAATGCTTAATCCCTATGTAAAAAAGTTATTTTAGCAGGAATATGTTATTGAAAAAAATTAGAAAAATTTATTTTAGCCGTAAATCGAAAATAATGGATCGAGCGAATTGGTCGATTGCGCCGAGACGCGCTATGATGCAACAGACGAGCGATTGGAACGCCCGAATATTTTCAAAGTCCCAACGTACCGATCAAGAGTAAAGTACCATTTTCCTACATTAGATTTCGTTCTAAATGCTTAATCCCTATGTAAAAACGTTAGTTAAGCAAGAATATCGTATTTTTAAAAAAATCTAATGATAGGATTTCCCAGAAAATTGAAAAAACCGAAAAATGTCAAGAGTAAAGTGCCATTTTCTGACATTAGATTTCGTTCTAAATGCTTAATCCCTATGTAGAAACGTTAGTTAAGCAAGAATATCGTATTTTTAAAAAAATCTAATGATAGGATTTTTCAGAAAATTGAAAAAACCGTAAAATGTCAAGAGTAAAGTGCCCTTATTTTAAACAATGTATCGTTCTAAATGCTTAATCCCTATGTAAAAAAGTTATTTAAGCAGGAATATGTTATTGAAAAAAATTAGAAAAATTTATTTTAGCCGTAAATCGAAAATAATGGATCGAGCGAATCGGTCGATTGCGCCGAGACGCGCTATGATGCAACAGACGAGCGATTGGAACGCCCGAATATTTTCAAAGTCCCAACGTACCGATCAAGAGTAAAGTACCATTTTCCTACATTAGATTTCGTTCTAAATGCTTAATCCCTATGTAAAAACGTTAGTTAAGCAAGAATATCGTATTTTTAAAAAAATCTAATGATAGGATTTCCCAGAAAATTGAAAAAACCGAAAAATGTCAAGAGTAAAGTGCCATTTTCTGACATTAGATTTCGTTCTAAATGCTTAATCCCTATGTAGAAACGTTAGTTAAGCAAGAATATCGTATTTTTAAAAAAATCTAATGATAGGATTTTTCAGAAAATTGAAAAAACCGTAAAATGTCAAGAGTAAAGTGCCCTTATTTTAAACAATGTATCGTTCTAAATGCTTAATCCCTATGTAAAAAAGTTATTTAAGCAGGAATATGTTATTGAAAAAAATTAGAAAAATTTATTTTAGCCGTAAATCGAAAATAATGGATCGAGCGAATCGGTCGATTGCGCCGAGACGCGCTATGATGCAACAGACGAGCGATTGGAACGCCCGAATATTTTCAAAGTCCCAACGTACCGATCAAGAGTAAAGTACCATTTTCCTACATTAGATTTCGTTCTAAATGCTTAATCCCTATGTAAAAACGTTAGTTAAGCAAGAATATCGTATTTTTAAAAAAATCTAATGATAGGATTTCCCAGAAAATTGAAAAAACCGAAAAATGTCAAGAGTAAAGTGCCATTTTCTGACATTAGATTTCGTTCTAAATGCTTAATCCCTATGTAGAAACGTTAGTTAAGCAAGAATATCGTATTTTTAAAAAAATCTAATGATAGGATTTTTCAGAAAATTGAAAAAACCGTAAAATGTCAAGAGTAAAGTGCCCTTATTTTAAACAATGTATCGTTCTAAATGCTTAATCCCTATGTAAAAAAGTTATTTAAGCAGGAATATGTTATTGAAAAAAATTAGAAAAATTTATTTTAGCCGTAAATCGAAAATAATGGATCGAGCGAATCGGTCGATTGCGCCGAGACGCGCTATGATGCAACAGACGAGCGATTGGAACGCCCGAATATTTTCAAAGTCCCAACGTACCGATCAAGAGTAAAGTACCATTTTCCTACATTAGATTTCGTTCTAAATGCTTAATCCCTATGTAAAAACGTTAGTTAAGCAAGAATATCGTATTTTTAAAAAAATCTAATGATAGGATTTCCCAGAAAATTGAAAAAACCGAAAAATGTCAAGAGTAAAGTGCCATTTTCTGACATTAGATTTCGTTCTAAATGCTTAATCCCTATGTAGAAACGTTAGTTAAGCAAGAATATCGTATTTTTAAAAAAATCTAATGATAGGATTTTTCAGAAAATTGAAAAAACCGTAAAATGTCAAGAGTAAAGTGCCCTTATTTTAAACAATGTATCGTTCTAAATGCTTAATCCCTATGTAAAAAAGTTATTTAAGCAGGAATATGTTATTGAAAAAAATTAGAAAAATTTATTTTAGCCGTAAATCGAAAATAATGGATCGAGCGAATCGGTCGATTGCGCCGAGACGCGCTATGATGCAACAGACGAGCGATTGGAACGCCCGAATATTTTCAAAGTCCCAACGTACCGATCAAGAGTAAAGTACCATTTTCCTACATTAGATTTCGTTCTAAATGCTTAATCCCTATGTAAAAACGTTAGTTAAGCAAGAATATCGTATTTTTAAAAAAATCTAATGATAGGATTTCCCAGAAAATTGAAAAAACCGAAAAATGTCAAGAGTAAAGTGCCATTTTCTGACATTAGATTTCGTTCTAAATGCTTAATCCCTATGTAGAAACGTTAGTTAAGCAAGAATATCGTATTTTTAAAAAAATCTAATGATAGGATTTTTCAGAAAATTGAAAAAACCGTAAAATGTCAAGAGTAAAGTGCCCTTATTTTAAACAATGTATCGTTCTAAATGCTTAATCCCTATGTAAAAAAGTTATTTAAGCAGGAATATGTTATTGAAAAAAATTAGAAAAATTTATTTTAGCCGTAAATCGAAAATAATGGATCGAGCGAATCGGTCGATTGCGCCGAGACGCGCTATGATGCAACAGACGAGCGATTGGAACCCCCGAATATTTTCAAAGTCCCAACGTACCGATCAAGAGTAAAGTACCATTTTCCTACATTAGATTTCGTTCTAAATGCTTAATCCCTATGTAAAAACGTTAGTTAAGCAAGAATATCGTATTTTTAAAAAAATCTAATGATAGGATTTTCCAGAAAATTGAAAAAACCGAAAAATGTCAAGAGTAAAGTGCCATTTTCTGACATTAGATTTCGTTCTAAATGCTTAATCCCTATGTAGAAACGTTAGTTAAGCAAGAATATCGTATTTTTAAAAAAATCTAATGATAGGATTTTTCAGAAAATTGAAAAAACCGTAAAATGTCAAGAGTAAAGTGCCCTTATTTTAAACAATGTATCGTTCTAAATGCTTAATCCCTATGTAAAAAAGTTATTTAAGCAGGAATATGTTATTGAAAAAAATTAGAAAAATTTATTTTAGCCGTAAATCGAAAATAATGGATCGAGCGAATCGGTCGATTGCGCCGAGACGCGCTATGATGCAACAGACGAGCGATTGGAACGCCCGAATATTTTCAAAGTCCCAACGTACCGATCAAGAGTAAAGTACCATTTTCCTACATTAGATTTCGTTCTAAATGCTTAATCCCTATGTAAAAACGTTAGTTAAGCAAGAATATCGTATTTTTAAAAAAATCTAATGATAGGATTTTCCAGAAAATTGAAAAAACCGAAAAATGTCAAGAGTAAAGTGCCATTTTCTGACATTAGATTTCGTTCTAAATGCTTAATCCCTATGTAGAAACGTTAGTTAAGCAAGAATATCGTATTTTTAAAAAAATCTAATGATAGGATTTTCCAGAAAATTGAAAAAACCGAAAAATGTCAAGAGTAAAGTGCCATTTTCTGACATTAGATTTCGTTCTAAATGCTTAATCCCTATGTAGAAACGTTAGTTAAGCAAGAATATCGTATTTTTAAAAAAATCTAATGATAGGATTTTTCAGAAAATTGAAAAAACCGTAAAATGTCAAGAGTAAAGTGCCCTTATTTTAAACAATGTATCGTTCTAAATGCTTAATCCCTATGTAAAAAAGTTATTTAAGCAGGAATATGTTATTGAAAAAAATTAGAAAAATTTATTTTAGCCGTAAATCGAAAATAATGGATCGAGCGAATCGGTCGATTGCGCCGAGACGCGCTATGATGCAACAGACGAGCGATTGGAACGCCCGAATATTTTCAAAGTCCCAACGTACCGATCAAGAGTAAAGTACCATTTTCCTACATTAGATTTCGTTCTAAATGCTTAATCCCTATGTAAAAACGTTAGTTAAGCAAGAATATCGTATTTTTAAAAAAATCTAATGATAGGATTTCCCAGAAAATTGAAAAAACCGAAAAATGTCAAGAGTAAAGTGCCATTTTCTGACATTAGATTTCGTTCTAAATGCTTAATCCCTATGTAGAAACGTTAGTTAAGCAAGAATATCGTATTTTTAAAAAAATCTAATGATAGGATTTTTCAGAAAATTGAAAAAACCGTAAAATGTCAAGAGTAAAGTGCCCTTATTTTAAACAATGTATCGTTCTAAATGCTTAATCCCTATGTAAAAAAGTTATTTTAGCAGGAATATGTTATTGAAAAAAATTAGAAAAATTTATTTTAGCCGTAAATCGAAAATAATGGATCGAGCGAATCGGTCGATTGCGCCGAGACGCGCTATGATGCAACAGACGAGCGATTGGAACGCCCGAATATTTTCAAAGTCCCAACGTACCGATCAAGAGTAAAGTACCATTTTCCTACATTAGATTTCGTTCTAAATGCTTAATCCCTATGTAAAAACGTTAGTTAAGCAAGAATATCGTATTTTTAAAAAAATCTAATGATAGGATTTCCCAGAAAATTGAAAAAACCGAAAAATGTCAAGAGTAAAGTGCCATTTTCTGACATTAGATTTCGTTCTAAATGCTTAATCCCTATGTAGAAACGTTAGTTAAGCAAGAATATCGTATTTTTAAAAAAATCTAATGATAGGATTTTTCAGAAAATTGAAAAAACCGTAAAATGTCAAGAGTAAAGTGCCCTTATTTTAAACATTATATCGTTCTAAATGCTTAATCCCTATGTAAAAAAGTTATTTAAGCAGGAATATGTTATTGAAAAAAATTAGAAAAATTTATTTTAGCCGTAAATCGAAAATAATGGATCGAGCGAATCGGTCGATTGCGCCGAGACGCGCTATGATGCAACAGACGAGCGATTGGAACGCCCGAATATTTTCAAAGTCCCAACGTACCGATCAAGAGTAAAGTACCATTTTCCTACATTAGATTTCGTTCTAAATGCTTAATCCCTATGTAAAAACGTTAGTTAAGCAAGAATATCGTATTTTTAAAAAAATCTAATGATAGGATTTCCCAGAAAATTGAAAAAACCGAAAAATGTCAAGAGTAAAGTGCCATTTTCTGACATTAGATTTCGTTCTAAATGCTTAATCCCTATGTAGAAACGTTAGTTAAGCAAGAATATCGTATTTTTAAAAAAATCTAATGATAGGATTTTTCAGAAAATTGAAAAAACCGTAAAATGTCAAGAGTAAAGTGCCCTTATTTTAAACAATGTATCGTTCTAAATGCTTAATCCCTATGTAAAAAAGTTATTTAAGCAGGAATATGTTATTGAAAAAAATTAGAAAAATTTATTTTAGCCGTAAATCGAAAATAATGGATCGAGCGAATCGGTCGATTGCGCCGAGACGCGCTATGATGCAACAGACGAGCGATTGGAACGCCCGAATATTTTCAAAGTCCCAACGTACCGATCAAGAGTAAAGTACCATTTTCCTACATTAGATTTCGTTCTAAATGCTTAATCCCTATGTAAAAACGTTAGTTAAGCAAGAATATCGTATTTTTAAAAAAATCTAATGATAGGATTTCCCAGAAAATTGAAAAAACCGAAAAATGTCAAGAGTAAAGTGCCATTTTCTGACATTAGATTTCGTTCTAAATGCTTAATCCCTATGTAGAAACGTTAGTTAAGCAAGAATATCGTATTTTTAAAAAAATCTAATGATAGGATTTTCCAGAAAATTGAAAAAACCGAAAAATGTCAAGAGTAAAGTGCCATTTTCTGACATTAGATTTCGTTCTAAATGCTTAATCCCTATGTAGAAACGTTAGTTAAGCAAGAATATCGTATTTTTAAAAAAATCTAATGATAGGATTTTTCAGAAAATTGAAAAAACCGTAAAATGTCAAGAGTAAAGTGCCCTTATTTTAAACAATGTATCGTTCTAAATGCTTAATCCCTATGTAAAAAAGTTATTTAAGCAGGAATATGTTATTGAAAAAAATTAGAAAAATTTATTTTAGCCGTAAATCGAAAATAATGGATCGAGCGAATCGGTCGATTGCGCCGAGACGCGCTATGATGCAACAGACGAGCGATTGGAACGCCCGAATATTTTCAAAGTCCCAACGTACCGATCAAGAGTAAAGTACCATTTTCCTACATTAGATTTCGTTCTAAATGCTTAATCCCTATGTAAAAACGTTAGTTAAGCAAGAATATCGTATTTTTAAAAAAATCTAATGATAGGATTTCCCAGAAAATTGAAAAAACCGAAAAATGTCAAGAGTAAAGTGCCATTTTCTGACATTAGATTTCGTTCTAAATGCTTAATCCCTATGTAGAAACGTTAGTTAAGCAAGAATATCGTATTTTTAAAAAAATCTAATGATAGGATTTTTCAGAAAATTGAAAAAACCGTAAAATGTCAAGAGTAAAGTGCCCTTATTTTAAACAATGTATCGTTCTAAATGCTTAATCCCTATGTAAAAAAGTTATTTTAGCAGGAATATGTTATTGAAAAAAATTAGAAAAATTTATTTTAGCCGTAAATCGAAAATAATGGATCGAGCGAATCGGTCGATTGCGCCGAGACGCGCTATGATGCAACAGACGAGCGATTGGAACGCCCGAATATTTTCAAAGTCCCAACGTACCGATCAAGAGTAAAGTACCATTTTCCTACATTAGATTTCGTTCTAAATGCTTAATCCCTATGTAAAAACGTTAGTTAAGCAAGAATATCGTATTTTTAAAAAAATCTAATGATAGGATTTTCCAGAAAATTGAAAAAACCGAAAAATGTCAAGAGTAAAGTGCCATTTTCTGACATTAGATTTCGTTCTAAATGCTTAATCCCTATGTAGAAACGTTAGTTAAGCAAGAATATCGTATTTTTAAAAAAATCTAATGATAGGATTTTTCAGAAAATTGAAAAAACCGTAAAATGTCAAGAGTAAAGTGCCCTTATTTTAAACATTATATCGTTCTAAATGCTTAATCCCTATGTAAAAAAGTTATTTAAGCAGGAATATGTTATTGAAAAAAATTAGAAAAATTTATTTTAGCCGTAAATCGAAAATAATGGATCGAGCGAATCGGTCGATTGCGCCGAGACGCGCTATGATGCAACAGACGAGCGATTGGAACGCCCGAATATTTTCAAAGTCCCAACGTACCGATCAAGAGTAAAGTACCATTTTCCTACATTAGATTTCGTTCTAAATGCTTAATCCCTATGTAAAAACGTTAGTTAAGCAAGAATATCGTATTTTTAAAAAAATCTAATGATAGGATTTCCCAGAAAATTGAAAAAACCGAAAAATGTCAAGAGTAAAGTGCCATTTTCTGACATTAGATTTCGTTCTAAATGCTTAATCCCTATGTAGAAACGTTAGTTAAGCAAGAATATCGTATTTTTAAAAAAATCTAATGATAGGATTTTTCAGAAAATTGAAAAAACCGTAAAATGTCAAGAGTAAAGTGCCCTTATTTTAAACAATGTATCGTTCTAAATGCTTAATCCCTATGTAAAAAAGTTATTTAAGCAGGAATATGTTATTGAAAAAAATTAGAAAAATTTATTTTAGCCGTAAATCGAAAATAATGGATCGAGCGAATCGGTCGATTGCGCCGAGACGCGCTATGATGCAACAGACGAGCGATTGGAACGCCCGAATATTTTCAAAGTCCCAACGTACCGATCAAGAGTAAAGTACCATTTTCCTACATTAGATTTCGTTCTAAATGCTTAATCCCTATGTAAAAACGTTAGTTAAGCAAGAATATCGTATTTTTAAAAAAATCTAATGATAGGATTTCCCAGAAAATTGAAAAAACCGAAAAATGTCAAGAGTAAAGTGCCATTTTCTGACATTAGATTTCGTTCTAAATGCTTAATCCCTATGTAGAAACGTTAGTTAAGCAAGAATATCGTATTTTTAAAAAAATCTAATGATAGGATTTTTCAGAAAATTGAAAAAACCGTAAAATGTCAAGAGTAAAGTGCCCTTATTTTAAACAATGTATCGTTCTAAATGCTTAATCCCTATGTAAAAAAGTTATTTTAGCAGGAATATGTTATTGAAAAAAATTAGAAAAATTTATTTTAGCCGTAAATCGAAAATAATGGATCGAGCGAATCGGTCGATTGCGCCGAGACGCGCTATGATGCAACAGACGAGCGATTGGAACGCCCGAATATTTTCAAAGTCCCAACGTACCGATCAAGAGTAAAGTACCATTTTCCTACATTAGATTTCGTTCTAAATGCTTAATCCCTATGTAAAAACGTTAGTTAAGCAAGAATATCGTATTTTTAAAAAAATCTAATGATAGGATTTCCCAGAAAATTGAAAAAACCGAAAAATGTCAAGAGTAAAGTGCCATTTTCTGACATTAGATTTCGTTCTAAATGCTTAATCCCTATGTAGAAACGTTAGTTAAGCAAGAATATCGTATTTTTAAAAAAATCTAATGATAGGATTTTCCAGAAAATTGAAAAAACCGAAAAATGTCAAGAGTAAAGTGCCATTTTCTGACATTAGATTTCGTTCTAAATGCTTAATCCCTATGTAGAAACGTTAGTTAAGCAAGAATATCGTATTTTTAAAAAAATCTAATGATAGGATTTTTCAGAAAATTGAAAAAACCGTAAAATGTCAAGAGTAAAGTGCCCTTATTTTAAACATTATATCGTTCTAAATGCTTAATCCCTATGTAAAAAAGTTATCTAAGCAAGAATATGTTATTGAATAAAATGAGAAAAATTTATTTTAGCCGTAAATCGAAAATAATGGGTCGAGCGAATCGGTCGATTGCGCCGAGACGCGCTATGATGCAACAGACGAGCGATTGGAACGCCCGAATATTTTCAAAGTCCCACCGTACCGATCAAGAGTAAAGTACCATTTTCCTACATTAGATTTCGTTCTAAATGCTTAATCCCTATGTAGAAACGTTAGTTAAGCAAGAATATCGTATTTTTAAAAAAATCTAATGATAGGATTTTCCAGAAAATTGAAAAAACCGAAAAATGTCAAGAGTAAAGTGCCATTTTCTGACATTAGATTTCGTTCTAAATGCTTAATCCCTATGTAGAAACGTTAGTTAAGCAAGAATATCGTATTTTTAAAAAAATCTAATGATAGGATTTTTCAGAAAATTGAAAAAACCGTAAAATGTCAAGAGTAAAGTGCCCTTATTTTAAACAATGTATCGTTCTAAATGCTTAATCCCTATGTAAAAAAGTTATCTAAGCAAGAATATGTTATTGAAAAAAATTAGAAAAATTTATTTTAGCCGTAAATCGAAAAGAAGTCTGTTCGTTTCTCTGTCTCTCTCGCGCGATCGAACTATCGATGTTTCCCGACAAACTATTGGAAGTTTAATTAAACTTTATACATGAAATTACTCGTTTTGATCCCCGCTACACAGCCGTAAACTTTTTATAAATTTGTGGAATCGGGAACCTCGAAATATTTATCATAACGCGGATCGACTGTCTCTGTCTCTTTCTAGATCGGAAGAATCGATGTTTCCCGGAAAACTATTGGGAGTTTAATTAAACTTTATACATGAAATTACTCGTTCTGATCCCCGCTACACAGCCGTATACTTTTTATAATTTTGTGGAATCGGGAACCTTGAAATATTTATCATAACGCGGATCGACTGTCTCTGTCTCTTTCTAGATCGGAAGAATCGATGTTTCCCGGCAAACTATTGGGAGTTTAATTAAACTTTATACATGAAATTACTCGTTCTGATCCCCGCTACACAGCCGTATACTTTTTATAATTTTGTGGAATCGGGAACCTCGAAATATTTATCATAACGCGGATCGACTGTCTCTGTCTCTTTCTAGATCGGAAGAATCGATGTTTCCCGGAAAACTATTGGGAGTTTAATTAAACTTTATACATGAAATTACTCGTTCTGATCCCCGCTACACAGCCGTAAACTTTTTATAAATTTGTGGAATCGGGAACCTCGAAATATTTATCATAACGCGGATCGACTGTCTCTGTCTCTTTCTAGATCGGAAGAATCGATGTTTCCCGGCAAACTATTGGGAGATTAATTAAACTTTATACATGAAATTACTCGTTCTGATCCCCGCTACACAGCCGTATACTTTTTATAATTTTGTGGAATCGGGAACCTCGAAATATTTATCATAACGCGGATCGACTGTCTCTGTCTCTTTCTAGATCGGAAGAATCGATGTTTCCCGGCAAACTATTGGGAGTTTAATTAAACTTTATACATGAAATTACTCGTTTTGATCCCCGCTACACAGCCGTATACTTTTTATAATTTTGTGGAATCGGGAACCTTGAAATATTTATCATAACGCGGATCGACTGTCTCTGTCTCTTTCTAGATCGGAAGAATCGATGTTTCCCGGCAAACTATTGGGAGTTTAATTAAACTTTATACATGAAATTACTCGTTTTGATCCCCGCTACACAGCCGTATACTTTTTATAATTTTGTGGAATCGGGAACCTCGAAATATTTATCATAACGCGGATCGACTGTCTCTGTCTCTTTCTAGATCGGAAGAATCGATGTTTCCCGGCAAACTATTGGGAGTTTAATTAAACTTTATACATGAAATTACTCGTTCTGATCCCCGCTACACAGCCGTATACTTTTTATAATTTTGTGGAATCGGGAACCTCGAAATATTTATCATAACGCGGATCGACTGTCTCTGTCTCTTTCTAGATCGGAAGAATCGATGTTTCCCGGCAAACTATTGGGAGTTTAATTAAACTTTATACATGAAATTACTCGTTCTGATCCCCGCTACACAGCCGTATACTTTTTATAATTTTGTGGAATCGGGAACCTCGAAATATTTATCATAACGCGGATCGACTGTCTCTGTCTCTTTCTAGATCGGAAGAATCGATGTTTCCCGGCAAACTATTGGGAGTTTAATTAAACTTTATACATGAAATTACTCGTTCTGATCCCCGCTACACAGCCGTATACTTTTTATAATTTTGTGGAATCGGGAACCTCGAAATATTTATCATAACGCGGATCGACTGTCTCTGTCTCTTTCTAGATCGGAAGAATCGATGTTTCCCGGCAAACTATTGGGAGTTTAATTAAACTTTATACATGAAATTACTCGTTTTGATCCCCGCTACACAGCCGTATACTTTTTATAATTTTGTGGAATCGGGAACCTTGAAATATTTAACATAACGCGGATCGACTGTCTCTGTCTCTTTCTAGATCGGAATAATCGATGTTTCCCGGCAAACTAATGGGATATTAATTAAACTTTATACACGAAATTACTCGTTTTGATCCCTGCTACACAGCCGTATACTTTTTATAATTTTGTGGAATCGGGAACCTCGAAATATTTATCATAACGCGGATCGACTGTCTCTGTCTCTTTCTAGATCGGAAGAATCGATGTTTCCCGGCAAACTATTGGGAGTTTAATTAAACTTTATACATGAAATTACTCGTTTTGATCCCCGCTACACAGCCGTATACTTTTTATAATTTTGTGGAATCGGGAACCTTGAAATATTTAACATAACGCGGATCGACTGTCTCTGTCTCTTTCTAGATCGGAATAATCGATGTTTCCCGGCAAACTAATGGGATATTAATTAAACTTTATACACGAAATTACTCGTTTTGATCCCTGCTACACAGCCGTATACTTTTTATAATTTTGTGGAATCGGGAACCTTGCAATATTTAACATAACGCGGATCGACTGTCTCTGTCTCTTTCTAGATCGGAAGAATCGATGTTTCCCGGCAAACTATTGGGAGTTTAATTAAACTTTATACATGAAATTACTCGTTTTGATCCCCGCTACACAGCCGTATACTTTTTATAATTTTGTGGAATCGGGAACCTCGAAATATTTATCATAACGCGGATCGACTGTCTCTGTCTCTTTCTAGATCGGAAGAATCGATGTTTCCCGGCAAACTATTGGGAGTTTAATTAAACTTTATACATGAAATTACTCGTTCTGATCCCCGCTACACAGCCGTATACTTTTTATAATTTTGTGGAATCGGGAACCTCGAAATATTTATCATAACGCGGATCGACTGTCTCTGTCTCTTTCTAGATCGGAAGAATCGATGTTTCCCGGCAAACTATTGGGAGTTTAATTAAACTTTATACATGAAATTACTCGTTCTGATCCCCGCTACACAGCCGTATACTTTTTATAATTTTGTGGAATCGGGAACCTCGAAATATTTATCATAACGCGGATCGACTGTCTCTGTCTCTTTCTAGATCGGAAGAATCGATGTTTCCCGGCAAACTATTGGGAGTTTAATTAAACTTTATACATGAAATTACTCGTTCTGATCCCCGCTACACAGCCGTATACTTTTTATAATTTTGTGGAATCGGGAACCTCGAAATATTTATCATAACGCGGATCGACTGTCTCTGTCTCTTTCTAGATCGGAAGAATCGATGTTTCCCGGCAAACTATTGGGAGTTTAATTAAACTTTATACATGAAATTACTCGTTTTGATCCCCGCTACACAGCCGTATACTTTTTATAATTTTGTGGAATCGGGAACCTTGAAATATTTAACATAACGCGGATCGACTGTCTCTGTCTCTTTCTAGATCGGAATAATCGATGTTTCCCGGCAAACTAATGGGATATTAATTAAACTTTATACACGAAATTACTCGTTTTGATCCCTGCTACACAGCCGTATACTTTTTATAATTTTGTGGAATCGGGAACCTTGCAATATTTAACATAACGCGGATCGACTGTCTCTGTCTCTTTCTAGATCGGAATAATCGATGTTTCCCGGCAAAGTAATGGGAGTTTAATTAAACTTTATGCATCAAATCATTCAGTTTGACTCCTGCAACACAACCAAACACTCTCTGTAATTTTCTGAACTGAAAAACCACTGAAATTGCGCTCGAAATGCGGAGCGACGGGTCGGCGCGTCTGCACTGTGCGACAGCTAGTCAAAACGTCCGAACAGCGTATTGTTTTCGATCTCTTGGTATAATATTCGTATTCCTTGCTGTGTATAGCTTCCGATCGATTATTGCAATGGTCAAAGTTCCAGCGGCGTAATGCTTTCCATAAGATTACATTAATATAACCAGCGGCATATTGCTTTCTATCTTGTAATGAAAATTTTATAACCAAGTACCAACGGCGTATTGCTTTCGTTCGGATAATGGAGATTTTACAACCAAGTACCAGCGGTTTCTGTCTTATAATTAAATTATTATAATAAAATAAAGTACCAGCGGCGTGTTACTTTCGTTCGGATAATGGAGATTTTACAACCAAGTATCAGCGGTTTCTGTCTTATAATTAAATTATTATAATAAAATAAAGTACCAGCGGCGTATTGCTTTCGTTCGGATAATGGAGATTTTATGTCCAGCGGCGTAGTGCTTTCTATCTTATAATGTAATTCTTATTACAAAGTACCAGCGGCGTATTGGTTCGTACCAGCGGCGTATTGCTTTTTTTCCAGCGGCGTATTGGTTCGTACCAGCGGCGTATTGCTTTTTTTTCCAGCGGCGTATTGGTTCGTACCAGCGGCGTATTGCTTTTTTTCCAGCGGCGTATTGGTTCGTACCAGCGGCGTATTGCTTTTTTTTCCAGCGGCGTATTGGTTCGTACCAGCGGCGTATTGCTTTTTTTCCAGCGGCGTATTGGTTCGTACCAGCGGCGTATTGCTTTTTTTCCAGCGGCGTATTGGTTCGTACCAGCGGCGTATTGCTTTTTTTTCCAGCGGCGTATTGTTTCGTACCAGCGGCGTATTGCTTTCCGTAACCTCGAAAAACACAAAGTGCCAGCGGCGTGATGCTTTGGAAAATAGAGCCAACATCAGCGGCATTCCGGCCTGTGCTCGGTTGGGCACGGAAACGCGACTGACCAATAGGAAGCTTAATTTTCGCCGAATGCAACGTCTGATCTTTCTATATCATGGTTTTGCAACGTCTGATCTTTCTAAATCGCGATAGTGCAACGCTTGATCCTTCTAAATCGCGTTAGTGCAACGCTTGATCCTTCTAAATCGCGTTAGTGCAACGCTTGATCGTT
>NW_027476210.1:47500-50000 GCF_051020955.1 Megalopta genalis | reverse complement strand
TTTATAAAATTCGATATCCTCTCCAAATATAGATCTTCGAAACACTCGCAAGACGATTACAATCGGTATAACTTTAACGTCCGTCCGAAAAGTACTTTCGGGGACTAGACGACCGATTGATCTCGTGCGGTTTCGCTATTCGATCATTTGAAGAGAACAAAAAGATATATGGGGCGACCGACAAACGGTTTTCCCGTAGAACCAGACTCGCGATTGCGTTGACACACACATCATAGCCACACCAATAGAAGAGTTTTAGGACGGTAACCCGGGTGGGGTGTTCTTTACTCAGAATATGTGCAACATCGGATCTATATAGCCATCGATACAATTCGTACACAAATGTGTCGTACGAAGAGAGAGACTTTTTTTCCTCTGGCAACATAACGGTAAGAGACATCCTTCCACACTCATAGGTTCCACTCCCTGGGGCTATGATATATATATACATATAAATTCAAATTCGAAGCAACGGTCACAATTCTACTCTATATTTTTGCGGGTTATGTGTTCTTTCGTTCAATTTCTTTCATGCGTTCGTTCGATCTCTGTACACAGTCTTCACATAGGACAGACTCGTGTAGTACGCTTTCGTGGGTTAAACCCATCTCGTTTCATTTCAGGCGACGTCGGGAGCGCGTTGAAAATGTACCAGTGAAATCTCGATAGTTCTACGGATACGAATCGTCCCGAAAAAGATTTTGTCACCGCTTCGAAGCGGTGTTTCAGACGGGCGGACGTATATAAAACATATACGACACACGACACCGCCTTCCACACTCACGCTAGTTCGAACACGATTTCCATCTCTCTCGAAGACTGTTAGACGTACGTAAAATTTCTCAATATTCATAGGACCGCGACAAACGCCGACGAAGCGCCCATCATTCGCTCGTACGTATATAGGCAACAAGTGCCATCAACGCAAGCAGTTTATAAGTACGTAAACGACCCTCAGCCAGGCGTGGTCCAGGAATTGTATCCGTGGACCGCAATGTGCGTTCGAAATGTCGATGTTCATGTGTCCTGCAGTTCACACGTTGACGCGCAATTAGCTGCGTTCTTCATCGACCCACGAGCCAAGTGATCCACCGTTCAGGGTAATTTTTCCCTTTTATTCTCTCATATATAATATAATGTGTATTTGCTATCCACCACATTTTTGTGTTATATTTCGGAACAAGCCGATACCCGAAGAGCTCCAACCAGCGCGCGAAGGAGATTCGGGAGTCGTCGTACAACGACATAATTGTCCCTTAAAGAACGAGATATTTCCGTCGAAACCATATATATATGTACGAGCAAATCCAAAACCACTGTTTTCTTGCAAGTTCGACGGTCGGAGCGAATAGAACATTGAAAAGCCTTCTATCGAAGAAACACAGAGAGTATATCACCTCCAAAAACGACGGGGATATGGATATTCAAACTGGACAATTATCAACCCGATACTGGATTCGAAAAGTTTCTCTCTCCTTTCGTCGTTATTTACACCGGACGGACTCACGGCCGGCTCTAGCTGGGTGTCATATATATATATACGTCCCACGCTCATGCTGCCACTAGCGCGCAACAGAGTAGGGTGTCAATGACAACGACACAGCATTGAAACGAGCTACACAAGCCGGTCTCTCTTGATACCAATGTAAACGAGCATTAAGTTATCTTCAGACTGCCCGATATTTTCGTCCTTTGGACTTTCCCAACGATTCCTTTTTTTCTTTTTTTTTTACACACCACAGCGAAGACTTGAGGAAGCGTGATTAGCACGCTCGCATCCCTCCCTGTCCTACTACAACTGTGTGTGTGTGTGTGTAAAGAAAGAAAAAAGAATACATTGGCTTTCTCTCTATCGAGAAGATGGCCTACGCAACGCAGATCAAAGGCCTAATACGTGTAATATAATACGCGTCTGGCCGTGTATAAATCACGCACGAATGATCTGGTCGGGCCCAACTCTTCTCGTACGCTTATTTTTCCGTGTTGGGGCACTATCATAAAATCACACAAACCCCAACACGTGTGTGTCTTGGAAGGAAGATGGCCTACGCAACGCAGATCAAAGGCCTAATACGTGTAGTACACACGTCTGCCGTGTAAATCACGCACGAATGATCTGGTCGGGCCCAACTCTTCTCCACCACACCACATCCCAACTTTGTACATTTTTATATATTTTTGTGCGTTGGGGCACCTTCATAATCACAAACCCCAACAACACATATATCTCTCTCTCTTTGAAAGATTTGTTGTGGCCTACGCAACGCAGATCAAAGGCCTAATACGTGTAGTACACACGTCTGGCCGTGTAAATCACGCACGAATGATCTGGCGGGCTCAACAATATCTTTTTTTTTATATGAATTCTTATCCACAAACTAATCGAATTCATTTTCTCTCCTCCTCTCCTCTCTCTTTGAGATATATTGGAACATTGTAATGATCCTTCCGCAGGTTCACCTACGGAAACCTTGTTACGACTTTTACTTCCTCTAAATAA
>NW_027476210.1:27500-45000 GCF_051020955.1 Megalopta genalis | reverse complement strand
CCGCTCGCGCTAGGCATTTCGATTTCTGACACCTCTTGATTTAAAAAATCAGTTTTTTGATAGTTTTCTCTCTCCACTGGGCTATTCATTTTAGCCACAGTTTTCAATTGGTACGATTTGCTTCCAAATCTTACAGATGCATTTTAAAAAATTTTTCCATCGCTCGGACAGAAGAGTCGATTGCTCAGTGAGTACGAGTATACATACAAAGTGCATACGGGTAACCAACCCCGTAGGGCTTGCCACATATGGGCCATTCGGTCAAAGACACCGACCCGTGGCCACGCTGTGTGGAGAAAAGTCCGTAACGTAAACGGCACGAAACAGTCAGGACCGAAGCCCCGAAGGAGCTCTGAGACAGCTTCTCGACCGAGATCGTAGAATTGGCCCAAAACCCGCTCTGCTCCGTCCGCCTCGCACGGACCGTGTATCTCTTATAGATACCGAACGGCCGGCAAGGACGCCGGCGCCGCCGGCCGAATAGCACGCGCGCTTATGAGTGTAAACCGCCGCGGCAACAGACCGCCCGGCCGTGCTGTTGTAACATAGCGCGTGAACGAACGAAAAAAAAATTTATAGTAAACATTAAAATAAATTACATTACCGTAAACTAGACAAAAAATTACACATTTTTTCCCAATATGAAAATTTTCACAAACTTTTCAAAGTCCCATCGCATCGAGTAAACTTTTTTAATAACGCTTCCGCACGATTCTAAATGCTTAATCCATATGTGAAATCGTTCACTGATCACGAATATCGTATTTAAAAAAATTACAAAAATTTATTTTTCAAAATAATCAAAAAAAACCGAAAAATCACAAGAGTAAAGTACCATTATTTTAAACAATATGTCGTTCTAAATGCTTAATCCCTATGTAAAAAAGTTATCTAAGCAAGAATATGTAATTGAAAAAAATTAGAAAAATTTATTTTAGCCGTAAATCGAAAATAATGGGGACACCGGAGCTGTTCGAAGCGCCGAGACGCGCCGCGTACGGCCGAATATTTTCTAAGTCCCAACGTACCGATCAAGAGTAAAGTACCATTTTCCTACATTAGATTTCGTTCTAAATGCTTAATCCCTATGTAAAAACGTTAGTTAAGCAAGAATATCGTATTTTTAAAAAAATCTAATGATAGGATTTCCCAGAAAATTGAAAAAACCGAAAAATGTCAAGAGTAAAGTGCCATTTTCTGACATTAGATTTCGTTCTAAATGCTTAATCCCTATGTAGAAACGTTAGTTAAGCAAGAATATCGTATTTTTAAAAAAATCTAATGATAGGATTTTTCAGAAAATTGAAAAAACCGTAAAATGTCAAGAGTAAAGTGCCCTTATTTTAAACAATGTATCGTTCTAAATGCTTAATCCCTATGTAAAAAAGTTATTTTAGCAGGAATATGTTATTGAAAAAAATTAGAAAAATTTATTTTAGCCGTAAATCGAAAATAATGGGGACACCGGAGCTGTTCGAAGCGCCGAGCGCGCCGCGTACGCCCGAATATTTTCAAAGTCCCAACGTACCGATCAAGAGTAAAGTACCATTTTCCTACATTAGATTTCGTTCTAAATGCTTAATCCCTATGTAAAAACGTTAGTTAAGCAAGAATATCGTATTTTTAAAAAAATCTAATGATAGGATTTCCCAGAAAATTGAAAAAACCGAAAAATGTCAAGAGTAAAGTGCCATTTTCTGACATTAGATTTCGTTCTAAATGCTTAATCCCTATGTAGAAACGTTAGTTAAGCAAGAATATCGTATTTTTAAAAAAATCTAATGATAGGATTTTTCAGAAAATTGAAAAAACCGTAAAATGTCAAGAGTAAAGTGCCCTTATTTTAAACAATGTATCGTTCTAAATGCTTAATCCCTATGTAAAAAAGTTATTTAAGCAGGAATATGTTATTGAAAAAAATTAGAAAAATTTATTTTAGCCGTAAATCGAAAATAATGGATCGAGCGAATCGGTCGATTGCGCCGAGACGCGCTATGATGCAACAGACGAGCGATTGGAACGCCCGAATATTTTCAAAGTCCCAACGTACCGATCAAGAGTAAAGTACCATTTTCCTACATTAGATTTCGTTCTAAATGCTTAATCCCTATGTAAAAACGTTAGTTAAGCAAGAATATCGTATTTTTAAAAAAATCTAATGATAGGATTTTCCAGAAAATTGAAAAAACCGAAAAATGTCAAGAGTAAAGTGCCATTTTCTGACATTAGATTTCGTTCTAAATGCTTAATCCCTATGTAGAAACGTTAGTTAAGCAAGAATATCGTATTTTTAAAAAAATCTAATGATAGGATTTTCCAGAAAATTGAAAAAACCGAAAAATGTCAAGAGTAAAGTGCCATTTTCTGACATTAGATTTCGTTCTAAATGCTTAATCCCTATGTAGAAACGTTAGTTAAGCAAGAATATCGTATTTTTAAAAAAATCTAATGATAGGATTTTTCAGAAAATTGAAAAAACCGTAAAATGTCAAGAGTAAAGTGCCCTTATTTTAAACATTATATCGTTCTAAATGCTTAATCCCTATGTAAAAAAGTTATTTAAGCAGGAATATGTTATTGAAAAAAATTAGAAAAATTTATTTTAGCCGTAAATCGAAAATAATGGATCGAGCGAATCGGTCGATTGCGCCGAGACGCGCTATGATGCAACAGACGAGCGATTGGAACGCCCGAATATTTTCAAAGTCCCAACGTACCGATCAAGAGTAAAGTACCATTTTCCTACATTAGATTTCGTTCTAAATGCTTAATCCCTATGTAAAAACGTTAGTTAAGCAAGAATATCGTATTTTTAAAAAAATCTAATGATAGGATTTCCCAGAAAATTGAAAAAACCGAAAAATGTCAAGAGTAAAGTGCCATTTTCTGACATTAGATTTCGTTCTAAATGCTTAATCCCTATGTAGAAACGTTAGTTAAGCAAGAATATCGTATTTTTAAAAAAATCTAATGATAGGATTTTTCAGAAAATTGAAAAAACCGTAAAATGTCAAGAGTAAAGTGCCCTTATTTTAAACAATGTATCGTTCTAAATGCTTAATCCCTATGTAAAAAAGTTATTTAAGCAGGAATATGTTATTGAAAAAAATTAGAAAAATTTATTTTAGCCGTAAATCGAAAATAATGGATCGAGCGAATCGGTCGATTGCGCCGAGACGCGCTATGATGCAACAGACGAGCGATTGGAACGCCCGAATATTTTCAAAGTCCCAACGTACCGATCAAGAGTAAAGTACCATTTTCCTACATTAGATTTCGTTCTAAATGCTTAATCCCTATGTAAAAACGTTAGTTAAGCAAGAATATCGTATTTTTAAAAAAATCTAATGATAGGATTTCCCAGAAAATTGAAAAAACCGAAAAATGTCAAGAGTAAAGTGCCATTTTCTGACATTAGATTTCGTTCTAAATGCTTAATCCCTATGTAGAAACGTTAGTTAAGCAAGAATATCGTATTTTTAAAAAAATCTAATGATAGGATTTTTCAGAAAATTGAAAAAACCGTAAAATGTCAAGAGTAAAGTGCCCTTATTTTAAACAATGTATCGTTCTAAATGCTTAATCCCTATGTAAAAAAGTTATTTAAGCAGGAATATGTTATTGAAAAAAATTAGAAAAATTTATTTTAGCCGTAAATCGAAAATAATGGATCGAGCGAATCGGTCGATTGCGCCGAGACGCGCTATGATGCAACAGACGAGCGATTGGAACGCCCGAATATTTTCAAAGTCCCAACGTACCGATCAAGAGTAAAGTACCATTTTCCTACATTAGATTTCGTTCTAAATGCTTAATCCCTATGTAAAAACGTTAGTTAAGCAAGAATATCGTATTTTTAAAAAAATCTAATGATAGGATTTCCCAGAAAATTGAAAAAACCGAAAAATGTCAAGAGTAAAGTGCCATTTTCTGACATTAGATTTCGTTCTAAATGCTTAATCCCTATGTAGAAACGTTAGTTAAGCAAGAATATCGTATTTTTAAAAAAATCTAATGATAGGATTTTTCAGAAAATTGAAAAAACCGTAAAATGTCAAGAGTAAAGTGCCCTTATTTTAAACAATGTATCGTTCTAAATGCTTAATCCCTATGTAAAAAAGTTATTTTAGCAGGAATATGTTATTGAAAAAAATTAGAAAAATTTATTTTAGCCGTAAATCGAAAATAATGGATCGAGCGAATTGGTCGATTGCGCCGAGACGCGCTATGATGCAACAGACGAGCGATTGGAACGCCCGAATATTTTCAAAGTCCCAACGTACCGATCAAGAGTAAAGTACCATTTTCCTACATTAGATTTCGTTCTAAATGCTTAATCCCTATGTAAAAACGTTAGTTAAGCAAGAATATCGTATTTTTAAAAAAATCTAATGATAGGATTTCCCAGAAAATTGAAAAAACCGAAAAATGTCAAGAGTAAAGTGCCATTTTCTGACATTAGATTTCGTTCTAAATGCTTAATCCCTATGTAGAAACGTTAGTTAAGCAAGAATATCGTATTTTTAAAAAAATCTAATGATAGGATTTTTCAGAAAATTGAAAAAACCGTAAAATGTCAAGAGTAAAGTGCCCTTATTTTAAACAATGTATCGTTCTAAATGCTTAATCCCTATGTAAAAAAGTTATTTAAGCAGGAATATGTTATTGAAAAAAATTAGAAAAATTTATTTTAGCCGTAAATCGAAAATAATGGATCGAGCGAATCGGTCGATTGCGCCGAGACGCGCTATGATGCAACAGACGAGCGATTGGAACGCCCGAATATTTTCAAAGTCCCAACGTACCGATCAAGAGTAAAGTACCATTTTCCTACATTAGATTTCGTTCTAAATGCTTAATCCCTATGTAAAAACGTTAGTTAAGCAAGAATATCGTATTTTTAAAAAAATCTAATGATAGGATTTCCCAGAAAATTGAAAAAACCGAAAAATGTCAAGAGTAAAGTGCCATTTTCTGACATTAGATTTCGTTCTAAATGCTTAATCCCTATGTAGAAACGTTAGTTAAGCAAGAATATCGTATTTTTAAAAAAATCTAATGATAGGATTTTTCAGAAAATTGAAAAAACCGTAAAATGTCAAGAGTAAAGTGCCCTTATTTTAAACAATGTATCGTTCTAAATGCTTAATCCCTATGTAAAAAAGTTATTTAAGCAGGAATATGTTATTGAAAAAAATTAGAAAAATTTATTTTAGCCGTAAATCGAAAATAATGGATCGAGCGAATCGGTCGATTGCGCCGAGACGCGCTATGATGCAACAGACGAGCGATTGGAACGCCCGAATATTTTCAAAGTCCCAACGTACCGATCAAGAGTAAAGTACCATTTTCCTACATTAGATTTCGTTCTAAATGCTTAATCCCTATGTAAAAACGTTAGTTAAGCAAGAATATCGTATTTTTAAAAAAATCTAATGATAGGATTTCCCAGAAAATTGAAAAAACCGAAAAATGTCAAGAGTAAAGTGCCATTTTCTGACATTAGATTTCGTTCTAAATGCTTAATCCCTATGTAGAAACGTTAGTTAAGCAAGAATATCGTATTTTTAAAAAAATCTAATGATAGGATTTTTCAGAAAATTGAAAAAACCGTAAAATGTCAAGAGTAAAGTGCCCTTATTTTAAACAATGTATCGTTCTAAATGCTTAATCCCTATGTAAAAAAGTTATTTAAGCAGGAATATGTTATTGAAAAAAATTAGAAAAATTTATTTTAGCCGTAAATCGAAAATAATGGATCGAGCGAATCGGTCGATTGCGCCGAGACGCGCTATGATGCAACAGACGAGCGATTGGAACGCCCGAATATTTTCAAAGTCCCAACGTACCGATCAAGAGTAAAGTACCATTTTCCTACATTAGATTTCGTTCTAAATGCTTAATCCCTATGTAAAAACGTTAGTTAAGCAAGAATATCGTATTTTTAAAAAAATCTAATGATAGGATTTCCCAGAAAATTGAAAAAACCGAAAAATGTCAAGAGTAAAGTGCCATTTTCTGACATTAGATTTCGTTCTAAATGCTTAATCCCTATGTAGAAACGTTAGTTAAGCAAGAATATCGTATTTTTAAAAAAATCTAATGATAGGATTTTTCAGAAAATTGAAAAAACCGTAAAATGTCAAGAGTAAAGTGCCCTTATTTTAAACAATGTATCGTTCTAAATGCTTAATCCCTATGTAAAAAAGTTATTTAAGCAGGAATATGTTATTGAAAAAAATTAGAAAAATTTATTTTAGCCGTAAATCGAAAATAATGGATCGAGCGAATCGGTCGATTGCGCCGAGACGCGCTATGATGCAACAGACGAGCGATTGGAACGCCCGAATATTTTCAAAGTCCCAACGTACCGATCAAGAGTAAAGTACCATTTTCCTACATTAGATTTCGTTCTAAATGCTTAATCCCTATGTAAAAACGTTAGTTAAGCAAGAATATCGTATTTTTAAAAAAATCTAATGATAGGATTTCCCAGAAAATTGAAAAAACCGAAAAATGTCAAGAGTAAAGTGCCATTTTCTGACATTAGATTTCGTTCTAAATGCTTAATCCCTATGTAGAAACGTTAGTTAAGCAAGAATATCGTATTTTTAAAAAAATCTAATGATAGGATTTTTCAGAAAATTGAAAAAACCGTAAAATGTCAAGAGTAAAGTGCCCTTATTTTAAACAATGTATCGTTCTAAATGCTTAATCCCTATGTAAAAAAGTTATTTAAGCAGGAATATGTTATTGAAAAAAATTAGAAAAATTTATTTTAGCCGTAAATCGAAAATAATGGATCGAGCGAATCGGTCGATTGCGCCGAGACGCGCTATGATGCAACAGACGAGCGATTGGAACCCCCGAATATTTTCAAAGTCCCAACGTACCGATCAAGAGTAAAGTACCATTTTCCTACATTAGATTTCGTTCTAAATGCTTAATCCCTATGTAAAAACGTTAGTTAAGCAAGAATATCGTATTTTTAAAAAAATCTAATGATAGGATTTTCCAGAAAATTGAAAAAACCGAAAAATGTCAAGAGTAAAGTGCCATTTTCTGACATTAGATTTCGTTCTAAATGCTTAATCCCTATGTAGAAACGTTAGTTAAGCAAGAATATCGTATTTTTAAAAAAATCTAATGATAGGATTTTTCAGAAAATTGAAAAAACCGTAAAATGTCAAGAGTAAAGTGCCCTTATTTTAAACAATGTATCGTTCTAAATGCTTAATCCCTATGTAAAAAAGTTATTTAAGCAGGAATATGTTATTGAAAAAAATTAGAAAAATTTATTTTAGCCGTAAATCGAAAATAATGGATCGAGCGAATCGGTCGATTGCGCCGAGACGCGCTATGATGCAACAGACGAGCGATTGGAACGCCCGAATATTTTCAAAGTCCCAACGTACCGATCAAGAGTAAAGTACCATTTTCCTACATTAGATTTCGTTCTAAATGCTTAATCCCTATGTAAAAACGTTAGTTAAGCAAGAATATCGTATTTTTAAAAAAATCTAATGATAGGATTTTCCAGAAAATTGAAAAAACCGAAAAATGTCAAGAGTAAAGTGCCATTTTCTGACATTAGATTTCGTTCTAAATGCTTAATCCCTATGTAGAAACGTTAGTTAAGCAAGAATATCGTATTTTTAAAAAAATCTAATGATAGGATTTTCCAGAAAATTGAAAAAACCGAAAAATGTCAAGAGTAAAGTGCCATTTTCTGACATTAGATTTCGTTCTAAATGCTTAATCCCTATGTAGAAACGTTAGTTAAGCAAGAATATCGTATTTTTAAAAAAATCTAATGATAGGATTTTTCAGAAAATTGAAAAAACCGTAAAATGTCAAGAGTAAAGTGCCCTTATTTTAAACAATGTATCGTTCTAAATGCTTAATCCCTATGTAAAAAAGTTATTTAAGCAGGAATATGTTATTGAAAAAAATTAGAAAAATTTATTTTAGCCGTAAATCGAAAATAATGGATCGAGCGAATCGGTCGATTGCGCCGAGACGCGCTATGATGCAACAGACGAGCGATTGGAACGCCCGAATATTTTCAAAGTCCCAACGTACCGATCAAGAGTAAAGTACCATTTTCCTACATTAGATTTCGTTCTAAATGCTTAATCCCTATGTAAAAACGTTAGTTAAGCAAGAATATCGTATTTTTAAAAAAATCTAATGATAGGATTTCCCAGAAAATTGAAAAAACCGAAAAATGTCAAGAGTAAAGTGCCATTTTCTGACATTAGATTTCGTTCTAAATGCTTAATCCCTATGTAGAAACGTTAGTTAAGCAAGAATATCGTATTTTTAAAAAAATCTAATGATAGGATTTTTCAGAAAATTGAAAAAACCGTAAAATGTCAAGAGTAAAGTGCCCTTATTTTAAACAATGTATCGTTCTAAATGCTTAATCCCTATGTAAAAAAGTTATTTAAGCAGGAATATGTTATTGAAAAAAATTAGAAAAATTTATTTTAGCCGTAAATCGAAAATAATGGATCGAGCGAATCGGTCGATTGCGCCGAGACGCGCTATGATGCAACAGACGAGCGATTGGAACGCCCGAATATTTTCAAAGTCCCAACGTACCGATCAAGAGTAAAGTACCATTTTCCTACATTAGATTTCGTTCTAAATGCTTAATCCCTATGTAAAAACGTTAGTTAAGCAAGAATATCGTATTTTTAAAAAAATCTAATGATAGGATTTCCCAGAAAATTGAAAAAACCGAAAAATGTCAAGAGTAAAGTGCCATTTTCTGACATTAGATTTCGTTCTAAATGCTTAATCCCTATGTAGAAACGTTAGTTAAGCAAGAATATCGTATTTTTAAAAAAATCTAATGATAGGATTTTTCAGAAAATTGAAAAAACCGTAAAATGTCAAGAGTAAAGTGCCCTTATTTTAAACAATGTATCGTTCTAAATGCTTAATCCCTATGTAAAAAAGTTATTTTAGCAGGAATATGTTATTGAAAAAAATTAGAAAAATTTATTTTAGCCGTAAATCGAAAATAATGGATCGAGCGAATTGGTCGATTGCGCCGAGACGCGCTATGATGCAACAGACGAGCGATTGGAACGCCCGAATATTTTCAAAGTCCCAACGTACCGATCAAGAGTAAAGTACCATTTTCCTACATTAGATTTCGTTCTAAATGCTTAATCCCTATGTAAAAACGTTAGTTAAGCAAGAATATCGTATTTTTAAAAAAATCTAATGATAGGATTTCCCAGAAAATTGAAAAAACCGAAAAATGTCAAGAGTAAAGTGCCATTTTCTGACATTAGATTTCGTTCTAAATGCTTAATCCCTATGTAGAAACGTTAGTTAAGCAAGAATATCGTATTTTTAAAAAAATCTAATGATAGGATTTTTCAGAAAATTGAAAAAACCGTAAAATGTCAAGAGTAAAGTGCCCTTATTTTAAACAATGTATCGTTCTAAATGCTTAATCCCTATGTAAAAAAGTTATTTAAGCAGGAATATGTTATTGAAAAAAATTAGAAAAATTTATTTTAGCCGTAAATCGAAAATAATGGATCGAGCGAATCGGTCGATTGCGCCGAGACGCGCTATGATGCAACAGACGAGCGATTGGAACGCCCGAATATTTTCAAAGTCCCAACGTACCGATCAAGAGTAAAGTACCATTTTCCTACATTAGATTTCGTTCTAAATGCTTAATCCCTATGTAAAAACGTTAGTTAAGCAAGAATATCGTATTTTTAAAAAAATCTAATGATAGGATTTCCCAGAAAATTGAAAAAACCGAAAAATGTCAAGAGTAAAGTGCCATTTTCTGACATTAGATTTCGTTCTAAATGCTTAATCCCTATGTAGAAACGTTAGTTAAGCAAGAATATCGTATTTTTAAAAAAATCTAATGATAGGATTTTTCAGAAAATTGAAAAAACCGTAAAATGTCAAGAGTAAAGTGCCCTTATTTTAAACAATGTATCGTTCTAAATGCTTAATCCCTATGTAAAAAAGTTATTTAAGCAGGAATATGTTATTGAAAAAAATTAGAAAAATTTATTTTAGCCGTAAATCGAAAATAATGGATCGAGCGAATCGGTCGATTGCGCCGAGACGCGCTATGATGCAACAGACGAGCGATTGGAACGCCCGAATATTTTCAAAGTCCCAACGTACCGATCAAGAGTAAAGTACCATTTTCCTACATTAGATTTCGTTCTAAATGCTTAATCCCTATGTAAAAACGTTAGTTAAGCAAGAATATCGTATTTTTAAAAAAATCTAATGATAGGATTTCCCAGAAAATTGAAAAAACCGAAAAATGTCAAGAGTAAAGTGCCATTTTCTGACATTAGATTTCGTTCTAAATGCTTAATCCCTATGTAGAAACGTTAGTTAAGCAAGAATATCGTATTTTTAAAAAAATCTAATGATAGGATTTTTCAGAAAATTGAAAAAACCGTAAAATGTCAAGAGTAAAGTGCCCTTATTTTAAACAATGTATCGTTCTAAATGCTTAATCCCTATGTAAAAAAGTTATTTAAGCAGGAATATGTTATTGAAAAAAATTAGAAAAATTTATTTTAGCCGTAAATCGAAAATAATGGATCGAGCGAATCGGTCGATTGCGCCGAGACGCGCTATGATGCAACAGACGAGCGATTGGAACGCCCGAATATTTTCAAAGTCCCAACGTACCGATCAAGAGTAAAGTACCATTTTCCTACATTAGATTTCGTTCTAAATGCTTAATCCCTATGTAAAAACGTTAGTTAAGCAAGAATATCGTATTTTTAAAAAAATCTAATGATAGGATTTCCCAGAAAATTGAAAAAACCGAAAAATGTCAAGAGTAAAGTGCCATTTTCTGACATTAGATTTCGTTCTAAATGCTTAATCCCTATGTAGAAACGTTAGTTAAGCAAGAATATCGTATTTTTAAAAAAATCTAATGATAGGATTTTTCAGAAAATTGAAAAAACCGTAAAATGTCAAGAGTAAAGTGCCCTTATTTTAAACAATGTATCGTTCTAAATGCTTAATCCCTATGTAAAAAAGTTATTTAAGCAGGAATATGTTATTGAAAAAAATTAGAAAAATTTATTTTAGCCGTAAATCGAAAATAATGGATCGAGCGAATCGGTCGATTGCGCCGAGACGCGCTATGATGCAACAGACGAGCGATTGGAACGCCCGAATATTTTCAAAGTCCCAACGTACCGATCAAGAGTAAAGTACCATTTTCCTACATTAGATTTCGTTCTAAATGCTTAATCCCTATGTAAAAACGTTAGTTAAGCAAGAATATCGTATTTTTAAAAAAATCTAATGATAGGATTTCCCAGAAAATTGAAAAAACCGAAAAATGTCAAGAGTAAAGTGCCATTTTCTGACATTAGATTTCGTTCTAAATGCTTAATCCCTATGTAGAAACGTTAGTTAAGCAAGAATATCGTATTTTTAAAAAAATCTAATGATAGGATTTTTCAGAAAATTGAAAAAACCGTAAAATGTCAAGAGTAAAGTGCCCTTATTTTAAACAATGTATCGTTCTAAATGCTTAATCCCTATGTAAAAAAGTTATTTAAGCAGGAATATGTTATTGAAAAAAATTAGAAAAATTTATTTTAGCCGTAAATCGAAAATAATGGATCGAGCGAATCGGTCGATTGCGCCGAGACGCGCTATGATGCAACAGACGAGCGATTGGAACCCCCGAATATTTTCAAAGTCCCAACGTACCGATCAAGAGTAAAGTACCATTTTCCTACATTAGATTTCGTTCTAAATGCTTAATCCCTATGTAAAAACGTTAGTTAAGCAAGAATATCGTATTTTTAAAAAAATCTAATGATAGGATTTTCCAGAAAATTGAAAAAACCGAAAAATGTCAAGAGTAAAGTGCCATTTTCTGACATTAGATTTCGTTCTAAATGCTTAATCCCTATGTAGAAACGTTAGTTAAGCAAGAATATCGTATTTTTAAAAAAATCTAATGATAGGATTTTTCAGAAAATTGAAAAAACCGTAAAATGTCAAGAGTAAAGTGCCCTTATTTTAAACAATGTATCGTTCTAAATGCTTAATCCCTATGTAAAAAAGTTATTTAAGCAGGAATATGTTATTGAAAAAAATTAGAAAAATTTATTTTAGCCGTAAATCGAAAATAATGGATCGAGCGAATCGGTCGATTGCGCCGAGACGCGCTATGATGCAACAGACGAGCGATTGGAACGCCCGAATATTTTCAAAGTCCCAACGTACCGATCAAGAGTAAAGTACCATTTTCCTACATTAGATTTCGTTCTAAATGCTTAATCCCTATGTAAAAACGTTAGTTAAGCAAGAATATCGTATTTTTAAAAAAATCTAATGATAGGATTTTCCAGAAAATTGAAAAAACCGAAAAATGTCAAGAGTAAAGTGCCATTTTCTGACATTAGATTTCGTTCTAAATGCTTAATCCCTATGTAGAAACGTTAGTTAAGCAAGAATATCGTATTTTTAAAAAAATCTAATGATAGGATTTTCCAGAAAATTGAAAAAACCGAAAAATGTCAAGAGTAAAGTGCCATTTTCTGACATTAGATTTCGTTCTAAATGCTTAATCCCTATGTAGAAACGTTAGTTAAGCAAGAATATCGTATTTTTAAAAAAATCTAATGATAGGATTTTTCAGAAAATTGAAAAAACCGTAAAATGTCAAGAGTAAAGTGCCCTTATTTTAAACAATGTATCGTTCTAAATGCTTAATCCCTATGTAAAAAAGTTATTTAAGCAGGAATATGTTATTGAAAAAAATTAGAAAAATTTATTTTAGCCGTAAATCGAAAATAATGGATCGAGCGAATCGGTCGATTGCGCCGAGACGCGCTATGATGCAACAGACGAGCGATTGGAACGCCCGAATATTTTCAAAGTCCCAACGTACCGATCAAGAGTAAAGTACCATTTTCCTACATTAGATTTCGTTCTAAATGCTTAATCCCTATGTAAAAACGTTAGTTAAGCAAGAATATCGTATTTTTAAAAAAATCTAATGATAGGATTTCCCAGAAAATTGAAAAAACCGAAAAATGTCAAGAGTAAAGTGCCATTTTCTGACATTAGATTTCGTTCTAAATGCTTAATCCCTATGTAGAAACGTTAGTTAAGCAAGAATATCGTATTTTTAAAAAAATCTAATGATAGGATTTTTCAGAAAATTGAAAAAACCGTAAAATGTCAAGAGTAAAGTGCCCTTATTTTAAACAATGTATCGTTCTAAATGCTTAATCCCTATGTAAAAAAGTTATTTAAGCAGGAATATGTTATTGAAAAAAATTAGAAAAATTTATTTTAGCCGTAAATCGAAAATAATGGATCGAGCGAATCGGTCGATTGCGCCGAGACGCGCTATGATGCAACAGACGAGCGATTGGAACGCCCGAATATTTTCAAAGTCCCAACGTACCGATCAAGAGTAAAGTACCATTTTCCTACATTAGATTTCGTTCTAAATGCTTAATCCCTATGTAAAAACGTTAGTTAAGCAAGAATATCGTATTTTTAAAAAAATCTAATGATAGGATTTCCCAGAAAATTGAAAAAACCGAAAAATGTCAAGAGTAAAGTGCCATTTTCTGACATTAGATTTCGTTCTAAATGCTTAATCCCTATGTAGAAACGTTAGTTAAGCAAGAATATCGTATTTTTAAAAAAATCTAATGATAGGATTTTTCAGAAAATTGAAAAAACCGTAAAATGTCAAGAGTAAAGTGCCCTTATTTTAAACATTATATCGTTCTAAATGCTTAATCCCTATGTAAAAAAGTTATTTAAGCAGGAATATGTTATTGAAAAAAATTAGAAAAATTTATTTTAGCCGTAAATCGAAAATAATGGATCGAGCGAATCGGTCGATTGCGCCGAGACGCGCTATGATGCAACAGACGAGCGATTGGAACGCCCGAATATTTTCAAAGTCCCAACGTACCGATCAAGAGTAAAGTACCATTTTCCTACATTAGATTTCGTTCTAAATGCTTAATCCCTATGTAAAAACGTTAGTTAAGCAAGAATATCGTATTTTTAAAAAAATCTAATGATAGGATTTCCCAGAAAATTGAAAAAACCGAAAAATGTCAAGAGTAAAGTGCCATTTTCTGACATTAGATTTCGTTCTAAATGCTTAATCCCTATGTAGAAACGTTAGTTAAGCAAGAATATCGTATTTTTAAAAAAATCTAATGATAGGATTTTTCAGAAAATTGAAAAAACCGTAAAATGTCAAGAGTAAAGTGCCCTTATTTTAAACAATGTATCGTTCTAAATGCTTAATCCCTATGTAAAAAAGTTATTTAAGCAGGAATATGTTATTGAAAAAAATTAGAAAAATTTATTTTAGCCGTAAATCGAAAATAATGGATCGAGCGAATCGGTCGATTGCGCCGAGACGCGCTATGATGCAACAGACGAGCGATTGGAACGCCCGAATATTTTCAAAGTCCCAACGTACCGATCAAGAGTAAAGTACCATTTTCCTACATTAGATTTCGTTCTAAATGCTTAATCCCTATGTAAAAACGTTAGTTAAGCAAGAATATCGTATTTTTAAAAAAATCTAATGATAGGATTTCCCAGAAAATTGAAAAAACCGAAAAATGTCAAGAGTAAAGTGCCATTTTCTGACATTAGATTTCGTTCTAAATGCTTAATCCCTATGTAGAAACGTTAGTTAAGCAAGAATATCGTATTTTTAAAAAAATCTAATGATAGGATTTTTCAGAAAATTGAAAAAACCGTAAAATGTCAAGAGTAAAGTGCCCTTATTTTAAACATTATATCGTTCTAAATGCTTAATCCCTATGTAAAAAAGTTATTTAAGCAGGAATATGTTATTGAAAAAAATTAGAAAAATTTATTTTAGCCGTAAATCGAAAATAATGGATCGAGCGAATCGGTCGATTGCGCCGAGACGCGCTATGATGCAACAGACGAGCGATTGGAACCACCGAATATTTTCAAAGTCCCAACGTACCGATCAAGAGTAAAGTACCATTTTCCTACATTAGATTTCGTTCTAAATGCTTAATCCCTATGTAAAAACGTTAGTTAAGCAAGAATATCGTATTTTTAAAAAAATCTAATGATAGGATTTCCCAGAAAATTGAAAAAACCGAAAAATGTCAAGAGTAAAGTGCCATTTTCTGACATTAGATTTCGTTCTAAATGCTTAATCCCTATGTAGAAACGTTAGTTAAGCAAGAATATCGTATTTTTAAAAAAATCTAATGATAGGATTTTCCAGAAAATTGAAAAAACCGAAAAATGTCAAGAGTAAAGTGCCATTTTCTGACATTAGATTTCGTTCTAAATGCTTAATCCCTATGTAGAAACGTTAGTTAAGCAAGAATATCGTATTTTTAAAAAAATCTAATGATAGGATTTTTCAGAAAATTGAAAAAACCGTAAAATGTCAAGAGTAAAGTGCCCTTATTTTAAACATTATATCGTTCTAAATGCTTAATCCCTATGTAAAAAAGTTATCTAAGCAAGAATATGTTATTGAATAAAATGAGAAAAATTTATTTTAGCCGTAAATCGAAAATAATGGGTCGAGCGAATCGGTCGATTGCGCCGAGACGCGCTATGATGCAACAGACGAGCGATTGGAACGCCCGAATATTTTCAAAGTCCCACCGTACCGATCAAGAGTAAAGTACCATTTTCCTACATTAGATTTCGTTCTAAATGCTTAATCCCTATGTAGAAACGTTAGTTAAGCAAGAATATCGTATTTTTAAAAAAATCTAATGATAGGATTTTCCAGAAAATTGAAAAAACCGAAAAATGTCAAGAGTAAAGTGCCATTTTCTGACATTAGATTTCGTTCTAAATGCTTAATCCCTATGTAGAAACGTTAGTTAAGCAAGAATATCGTATTTTTAAAAAAATCTAATGATAGGATTTTTCAGAAAATTGAAAAAACCGTAAAATGTCAAGAGTAAAGTGCCCTTATTTTAAACAATGTATCGTTCTAAATGCTTAATCCCTATGTAAAAAAGTTATCTAAGCAAGAATATGTTATTGAAAAAAATTAGAAAAATTTATTTTAGCCGTAAATCGAAAAGAAGTCTGTTCGTTTCTCTGTCTCTCTCGCGCGATCGAACTATCGATGTTTCCCGACAAACTATTGGAAGTTTAATTAAACTTTATACATGAAATTACTCGTTTTGATCCCCGCTACACAGCCGTAAACTTTTTATAAATTTGTGGAATCGGGAACCTCGAAATATTTATCATAACGCGGATCGACTGTCTCTGTCTCTTTCTAGATCGGAAGAATCGATGTTTCCCGGAAAACTATTGGGAGTTTAATTAAACTTTATACATGAAATTACTCGTTCTGATCCCCGCTACACAGCCGTATACTTTTTATAATTTTGTGGAATCGGGAACCTCGAAATATTTATCATAACGCGGATCGACTGTCTCTGTCTCTTTCTAGATCGGAAGAATCGATGTTTCCCGGCAAACTATTGGGAGTTTAATTAAACTTTATACATGAAATTACTCGTTCTGATCCCCGCTACACAGCCGTATACTTTTTATAATTTTGTGGAATCGGGAACCTCGAAATATTTATCATAACGCGGATCGACTGTCTCTGTCTCTTTCTAGATCGGAAGAATCGATGTTTCCCGGCAAACTATTGGGAGTTTAATTAAACTTTATACATGAAATTACTCGTTCTGATCCCCGCTACACAGCCGTATACTTTTTATAATTTTGTGGAATCGGGAACCTCGAAATATTTATCATAACGCGGATCGACTGTCTCTGTCTCTTTCTAGATCGGAAGAATCGATGTTTCCCGGCAAACTATTGGGAGTTTAATTAAACTTTATACATGAAATTACTCGTTTTGATCCCCGCTACACAGCCGTATACTTTTTATAATTTTGTGGAATCGGGAACCTTGAAATATTTAACATAACGCGGATCGACTGTCTCTGTCTCTTTCTAGATCGGAATAATCGATGTTTCCCGGCAAACTAATGGGATATTAATTAAACTTTATACACGAAATTACTCGTTTTGATCCCTGCTACACAGCCGTATACTTTTTATAATTTTGTGGAATCGGGAACCTTGCAATATTTAACATAACGCGGATCGACTGTCTCTGTCTCTTTCTAGATCGGAATAATCGATGTTTCCCGGCAAAGTAATGGGAGTTTAATTAAACTTTATGCATCAAATCATTCAGTTTGACTCCTGCAACACAACCAAACACTCTCTGTAATTTTCTGAACTGAAAAACCACTGAAATTGCGCTCGAAATGCGGAGCGACGGGTCGGCGCGTCTGCACTGTGCGACAGCTAGTCAAAACGTCCGAACAGCGTATTGTTTTCGATCTCTTGGTATAATATTCGTATTCCTTGCTGTGTATAGCTTCCGATCGATTATTGCAATGGTCAAAGTTCCAGCGGCGTAATGCTTTCCATAAGATTACATTAATAT
>NW_027476210.1:17500-22500 GCF_051020955.1 Megalopta genalis | reverse complement strand
TCGATGGCAGCTTCCCTCCTGACTCGCGCATGATCCGGGGAGTCATTCGCGGGGCTATCGTCCGGAATTAACCCCTCCAGCAGCGCGGAAGCGGTGGAGTCCCAGTCTGTGGTGTAACCCTGGGCAGTGTTACGATTTATATTCGAGATGACCGTGCTGGCTGTCATCTTCTGCCTCGTGATCTTATAAATGAGGCCCCAGGGTTCCTTGTTTCCCTGCTCGGTCACGAATGCACGCCAGCTGTGCGACCGAGCAGCTTTGATGGCGGCTTTGTAGGCCTTTCTCTGTTTAAGATACTCGGTCCTCTTGGCCGCCCTCTGCTCCTCTGAACATGCTGCGTTCTGCGAGGCTCGTCTAAGTTTGTAGACTCGCCTCTTTTGCCTCGTCAGGTCGGCCGTCCACCATGGGACGGATTTTGAATGCCACTGCTTGGTTGGCATCGAGGAGTCGCACGCTTGGACGATCATTCTTTCGATCTCCTGTGCTAGATGTTCGACATCCCCCTTATTGTTCAATGGATCGGGGGATATACTCCTCTTACTTTCCTGCAGCGCCTTGTCGAACTCGGGCCATTTTGCGCTTCGGAGTCGGAACCTTGGTAATAATCCGTTCCGGTTGGTGCTGCTGTTGCTACTAATTTCGGCAGCACCGTCCTCGGCGCAAAAACTCAAAGAAAACTCTATGACTCGGTGGTCGCTGGTCGTCAGGTCCTCGCGGACCTTCCAACCTCGCACCTTGTCGCAAATATCAGGTGTCGATAGTGTGACGTCGATGTATGACTGTCCACTAGGGCTGGAAAACGTTGGAGCGTTTCCAGCCTCGTTCAAGACAACCAAGCCATGGCTCACGATAAACTCTTCGAGTTTACGGCCTCTCACGTCCGTCTCCGCGCTGCCCCACTGGGCTGATTTTGCGTTAACGTCGGCAGAGATAATGACTCGGTTATGCTTAAGTGCGGAAAGAGCTCTCTCCAATCGCGCCAGACCTGATTCAACGTCATCGGAGCATTGAAAGTACTGGCTGATCAGGAAGAAGCTCCCAAACGAACCCGAGATGCTGACACAGGACAAATGCGTGTCGCACAAGTTAGAGACTTTGACCACGGTTAGATCCGGGTTTCTGACCGCTATTGCAGCCATCACCGGTTCGCCTGCCGTGATCAGCCTCGTTCTCAAGCCTAGCCCGGGCACAGTACCCCGCCAGCTATATGGCTCTTGTGCAAGCAACACATCTACCCCTCGCCTATGCATCTCAGTCCGGACTTCGTCGGTCACATTTCGGGCCCGCTGCATGTTATGCTGCATGACCCGTATGACTCTCGAGCGTCGCCGGTCGTTTGTACTATCCATTCGAGATTCAAATTATTATTCGCGTCTTATACGAGACATCTCCAAAACCAGCGCTTCCTGATAGGAGGCGCAGGCCGGGTCTCGCGACTTATGCTCAGATGGTCGCCCTCTGTCTTTACAGTTGGAGCAAACCGGAGGCTTGCTCCTCCTGTTACAGAGCGCATACCCGTGCCCTTTTTCGGCACAATGTCCGCAGACATCCTCTTTGAATTTGCAGCGCTTCGCCGTGTGCCCGAAGCGCTGGCACTTATAGCATCGGGTGACCTGTATGAAGTCCCGCACACGACAGGAACTCCACCCGAGGTACACCCGGTCCCCTCTCTGCGCCAGCCGCCGACGAATCTGCGGACTGACGGCCACTACCCAGTTGGCTGTCTCCGGGGTCTTGCCAGCCATGCGACTGACCCGAACACCCGAAGGCACATCCTTCTGGGACGCCTCAGAGAGGTTTTGCCTCCAAAGACTGGAGGCAATTTCCTCCTTGCCCATCCCTTTCGGAATGTCATAAATCAGGACCTCGGGGTCCCGTTTGCTGGGCAAGGAGACGGACAGTCCCGCACTCGCCAGCTTCTTATTGCCTACGAAGGCTTTTAGGTCCTCCTTGCGATCGGTTTCGACGACGATGCCACCGGAGTGGATGCGTCGAACCGATCTGACACGGATCGCCTCCTTCGCAGGTTTTACGATCGACAGAACAGCTCTCTTAGTAGCATCGCTGTTCTGTCCTTTATCCTTTGGCGGGAAGATACGCACCACGTATTGTGTCGGTGGTCTTCTCGCCTCCGGAGTCGCTGACTGGTTGACCTTTGCCACTTGGGCGTAGGTCAACTGCGCGGCATTGGAGACCGTCTTCGGGAGGGTTCCCTTGGACGGCCCAGGTCGCGCCGCACTCATTACGGCAGGACGCGCTTTTAGGTCCGCCCTGACCGCGGCGAGTTGCCCTTCGACGAAGCTGTTTCGTTGAATCAGCTCCTGGACCAACTCGTTGAGTGCTCCGACTTCTGCTAGTATCTTCGACCCGGACTCCTTGTTGACTTTCGACTCGGGTCGAAAGCAAAAGGTCCGTATCTCCGATACTCGCCTGAAGGCTTCGTCTCTCACGAGATCGAGAGGCCGTACCTTGTGCCCGGAAACCGTCCCCTTCGATTTCCTGGCCTGGTTTGCTGCGGCCTTGCCAGTAGGTGCGACTGGCTTGGCACGCTTCGACTTTTTGGTGACGGTTTTCCAACCGCCACCTTCGGGGTCTTCGACACGCACGGGTGCCGGTTGCACCTTCACGAGCGTGTCTTTGACTGATTCGATTTTTCTGGGTTTCTCCTTCCCAGCCTTGCGGCTGGGGGAGTCCCCCGACTTGGGCGCTGTCCCCACGTTACCGGTGTCCGGCGCGCCTTCTACCGTGGCCTCAGTTTTCACCGAGACCGCTCGCGTGGGTGTCACGCATCTCTCCAAGGTCACACGAGGATTGGCGATGTTCAGCACCTTCCCGGACCTTGTCTTTTTCGCAGACGCAGGAGGGCTAACAGCTGCTGCTGTAGCTTCCGCGTCTGTGGCGACGGCTTCACTCCGAGTAGGAGCTGGACCCGCCGACTTCGAACGTTCAATTTGTACTTTCAATTTAGATCCCATAGTTAGATCTTTGCCTTCATCCGGTACGCTCCCCGGCCACCACCGACCCACACATTTTGGAACCCGCCATCAGGCTGGGTTAGGGCTACGCACCGGACATAGTCTGCTGACTGGGCCGATTGCTCAACCCAGCCCGCGTCCTCGCCCGTCAGAACCCACTCGCCGAAGCGTATGGTCGTTCCAAGCCGATTGACTGGACCAGGGCTGCTTTTCTCGTCCAGCCTCCCATCTAGCCGAAGCAGAGGCCAAAGGTACGTGTTGGGGACGTCTCACCCGCAGGAGAGGGCCCCCTCAGATCCCAGGATCCTCTTTTCCGACGACAAGGGTCGCCACGCACGGCAAACACGCGGGAGACAGCAGTCGGAGAGGCTGCCTCTTCCTCTCCACCACACTTCGTTCGGTTCGCTGCGTTTTGAGAACACGAGCTATCCAGCGGTACCTTTTTCGTGGAGGCTCAAGTGTGGCTAGGGCACGTTTGCCCCTTGCGGCCTGGGTTGCCCAGGTGATTGGTTGCATCCCGATTTCTAGATCCAGCGGCATGTTGCTACGTGGCGCGCTCAGACAACGAAAATGCGGCATTCCGGTCAGACCAGAAAAACCGCACAACGTGACGCGGGGGACTGCAGCCACAAGTGACAACAGTCCCCCGGTAGGGAGTAGTACAGCATATTCAATGCTGTACATGAACACGCCACAGCCCGTATGCTTAGTTCAAGGGCCTCGCCATTATGCGAAGTACTACATGTACAACGCACTGGCGGTCTCAAAATACCCTCATCGCCGATGCATCTGATGCATCCGTCAACTCGGCAGCATTCACTCCGTCGGCGTGTTGCTTTGTGGCGTGTTCAGATAACGAAAATGCGGCATTCCAGTCAGACCAGAAAAACCGCATAACGTAACGCGGGGGACTGAAGCCACAAGTGACAACAGTCCCCCGGATGGGAGTAGTGCAGCATGTTCAATACTGCACAAGAACACGCCACAGCCCGCTTGCTTAATCACGGGCCTCGTCATTATGCGAAGCACTACATGTACAACGCACTGACGGTCTCTCGAGTGCCTTCATCGCCGATGCACCTATCGACTCAGCAGCAACATTCAATCCGACGGCGTGTTGCTTCGTGGCGTGTTCAGACAACGAAAATGCGGCATTCCAGTTAGACCAGAAAAACCGCATAACGTGACGCGGGGGACTGCAGCCACAAGTGACAACAGTCCCCCGCTAAGGAGTAGTACAGCATATTCAATGCTGTACATGAACACGCCACAGCCCGCATGCTTAATCTCGGGCCTCGCCATTATGCGAAGTACTACATGTACGACGCACTGACGGTCTAAAATGCCTTCATCGTCGACGCATCCATCGACTCGGTAGTAGCAACAACCTACGCGAGGACTAGTTCGGGGGTCGCCTCTCAACCCTGGGTGGCCACAGACCGCCACCGCCAGTAGATAGGGACAGATGGGAATCTCGTTAATCCATTCATGCGCGTCACTAATTAGATGACGAGGCATTTGGCTACCTTAAGAGAGTCATAGTTACTCCCGCCGTTTACCCGCGCTTTTTTGAATTTCTTCACGTTGACATTCAGAGCACTGGGCAGAAATCACATTGCGTCAACACCCGTGGGGGCCATCGCAATGCTTTGTTTTAATTAGACAGTCGGATTCCCCTAGTCCGTGCCAGTTCTGAGCTGAGCGTTGAATGGCGGCCGAAGAGGACGACCGCACCGATGGGAAACGCCACGGAAGCCTCGCAGCAAGGAAGATCCGCGGGAGGCCAAGGCACGGGACCGAGCTCGGATCCCAGCCACGAGAGCCGTTCACCTCGCCCAGGCCCGGCACGTCAGCCAGACCCGCTTCCCGACCAAGCCCGACACGCCCCGCTCCTCAGAGCCAATCCTTATCCCGAAGTTACGGATCCAATTTGCCGACTTCCCTTACCTACATTAATCTATCGACTAGAGGCTCTTTACCTTGGAGACCTGCTGCGGATATGGGTACGAACCGGCGCGACACCTC
>NW_027476210.1:12500-15000 GCF_051020955.1 Megalopta genalis | reverse complement strand
CTTAAAGCAAAAAAAAAACCGTTTATCGCGCCTCACCAATATATCTTTTATAAAATTCGATATCCTCTCCAAATATAGATCTTCGAAACACTCGCAAGACGATTACAATCGGTATAACTTTAACGTCCGTCCGAAAAGTACTTTCGGGGACTAGACGACCGATTGATCTCGTGCGGTTTCGCTATTCGATCATTTGAAGAGAACAAAAAGATATATGGGGCGACCGACAAACGGTTTTCCCGTAGAACCAGACTCGCGATTGCGTTGACACACACATCATAGCCACACCAATAGAAGAGTTTTAGGACGGTAACCCGGGTGGGGTGTTCTTTACTCAGAATATGTGCAACATCGGATCTATATAGCCATCGATACAATTCGTACACAAATGTGTCGTACGAAGAGAGAGACTTTTTTTCCTCTGGCAACATAACGGTAAGAGACATCCTTCCACACTCATAGGTTCCACTCCCTGGGGCTATGATATATATATACATATAAATTCAAATTCGAAGCAACGGTCACAATTCTACTCTATATTTTTGCGGGTTATGTGTTCTTTCGTTCAATTTCTTTCATGCGTTCGTTCGATCTCTGTACACAGTCTTCACATAGGACAGACTCGTGTAGTACGCTTTCGTGGGTTAAACCCATCTCGTTTCATTTCAGGCGACGTCGGGAGCGCGTTGAAAATGTACCAGTGAAATCTCGATAGTTCTACGGATACGAATCGTCCCGAAAAAGATTTTGTCACCGCTTCGAAGCGGTGTTTCAGACGGGCGGACGTATATAAAACATATACGACACACGACACCGCCTTCCACACTCACGCTAGTTCGAACACGATTTCCATCTCTCTCGAAGACTGTTAGACGTACGTAAAATTTCTCAATATTCATAGGACCGCGACAAACGCCGACGAAGCGCCCATCATTCGCTCGTACGTATATAGGCAACAAGTGCCATCAACGCAAGCAGTTTATAAGTACGTAAACGACCCTCAGCCAGGCGTGGTCCAGGAATTGTATCCGTGGACCGCAATGTGCGTTCGAAATGTCGATGTTCATGTGTCCTGCAGTTCACACGTTGACGCGCAATTAGCTGCGTTCTTCATCGACCCACGAGCCAAGTGATCCACCGTTCAGGGTAATTTTTCCCTTTTATTCTCTCATATATAATATAATGTGTATTTGCTATCCACCACATTTTTGTGTTATATTTCGGAACAAGCCGATACCCGAAGAGCTCCAACCAGCGCGCGAAGGAGATTCGGGAGTCGTCGTACAACGACATAATTGTCCCTTAAAGAACGAGATATTTCCGTCGAAACCATATATATATGTACGAGCAAATCCAAAACCACTGTTTTCTTGCAAGTTCGACGGTCGGAGCGAATAGAACATTGAAAAGCCTTCTATCGAAGAAACACAGAGAGTATATCACCTCCAAAAACGACGGGGATATGGATATTCAAACTGGACAATTATCAACCCGATACTGGATTCGAAAAGTTTCTCTCTCCTTTCGTCGTTATTTACACCGGACGGACTCACGGCCGGCTCTAGCTGGGTGTCATATATATATATACGTCCCACGCTCATGCTGCCACTAGCGCGCAACAGAGTAGGGTGTCAATGACAACGACACAGCATTGAAACGAGCTACACAAGCCGGTCTCTCTTGATACCAATGTAAACGAGCATTAAGTTATCTTCAGACTGCCCGATATTTTCGTCCTTTGGACTTTCCCAACGATTCCTTTTTTTCTTTTTTTTTTACACACCACAGCGAAGACTTGAGGAAGCGTGATTAGCACGCTCGCATCCCTCCCTGTCCTACTACAACTGTGTGTGTGTGTGTGTAAAGAAAGAAAAAAGAATACATTGGCTTTCTCTCTATCGAGAAGATGGCCTACGCAACGCAGATCAAAGGCCTAATACGTGTAATATAATACGCGTCTGGCCGTGTATAAATCACGCACGAATGATCTGGTCGGGCCCAACTCTTCTCGTACGCTTATTTTTCCGTGTTGGGGCACTATCATAAAATCACACAAACCCCAACACGTGTGTGTCTTGGAAGGAAGATGGCCTACGCAACGCAGATCAAAGGCCTAATACGTGTAGTACACACGTCTGCCGTGTAAATCACGCACGAATGATCTGGTCGGGCCCAACTCTTCTCCACCACACCACATCCCAACTTTGTACATTTTTATATATTTTTGTGCGTTGGGGCACCTTCATAATCACAAACCCCAACAACACATATATCTCTCTCTCTTTGAAAGATTTGTTGTGGCCTACGCAACGCAGATCAAAGGCCTAATACGTGTAGTACACACGTCTGGCCGTGTAAATCACGCACGAATGATCTGGCGGGCTCAACAATATCTTTTTTTTTATATGAATTCTTATCCACAAACTAATCGAATTCATTTTCTCTCCTCCTCTCCTCTCTCTTTGAGATATATTGGAACATTGTAATGATCCTTCCGCAG
>NW_027476210.1:5000-10000 GCF_051020955.1 Megalopta genalis | reverse complement strand
AAGAACGGACAGGACACATGCTGGACTGGCGAGAAAGCGTGTTCTTCCGCTCGCGCTAGGCATTTCGATTTCTGACACCTCTTGATTTAAAAAATCAGTTTTTTGATAGTTTTCTCTCTCCACTGGGCTATTCATTTTAGCCACAGTTTTCAATTGGTACGATTTGCTTCCAAATCTTACAGATGCATTTTAAAAAATTTTTCCATCGCTCGGACAGAAGAGTCGATTGCTCAGTGAGTACGAGTATACATACAAAGTGCATACGGGTAACCAACCCCGTAGGGCTTGCCACATATGGGCCATTCGGTCAAAGACACCGACCCGTGGCCACGCTGTGTGGAGAAAAGTCCGTAACGTAAACGGCACGAAACAGTCAGGACCGAAGCCCCGAAGGAGCTCTGAGACAGCTTCTCGACCGAGATCGTAGAATTGGCCCAAAACCCGCTCTGCTCCGTCCGCCTCGCACGGACCGTGTATCTCTTATAGATACCGAACGGCCGGCAAGGACGCCGGCGCCGCCGGCCGAATAGCACGCGCGCTTATGAGTGTAAACCGCCGCGGCAACAGACCGCCCGGCCGTGCTGTTGTAACATAGCGCGTGAACGAACGAAAAAAAAATTTATAGTAAACATTAAAATAAATTACATTACCGTAAACTAGACAAAAAATTACACATTTTTTCCCAATATGAAAATTTTCACAAACTTTTCAAAGTCCCATCGCATCGAGTAAACTTTTTTAATAACGCTTCCGCACGATTCTAAATGCTTAATCCATATGTGAAATCGTTCACTGATCACGAATATCGTATTTAAAAAAATTACAAAAATTTATTTTTCAAAATAATCAAAAAAAACCGAAAAATCACAAGAGTAAAGTACCATTATTTTAAACAATATGTCGTTCTAAATGCTTAATCCCTATGTAAAAAAGTTATCTAAGCAAGAATATGTAATTGAAAAAAATTAGAAAAATTTATTTTAGCCGTAAATCGAAAATAATGGGGACACCGGAGCTGTTCGAAGCGCCGAGACGCGCCGCGTACGGCCGAATATTTTCTAAGTCCCAACGTACCGATCAAGAGTAAAGTACCATTTTCCTACATTAGATTTCGTTCTAAATGCTTAATCCCTATGTAAAAACGTTAGTTAAGCAAGAATATCGTATTTTTAAAAAAATCTAATGATAGGATTTCCCAGAAAATTGAAAAAACCGAAAAATGTCAAGAGTAAAGTGCCATTTTCTGACATTAGATTTCGTTCTAAATGCTTAATCCCTATGTAGAAACGTTAGTTAAGCAAGAATATCGTATTTTTAAAAAAATCTAATGATAGGATTTTTCAGAAAATTGAAAAAACCGTAAAATGTCAAGAGTAAAGTGCCCTTATTTTAAACAATGTATCGTTCTAAATGCTTAATCCCTATGTAAAAAAGTTATTTTAGCAGGAATATGTTATTGAAAAAAATTAGAAAAATTTATTTTAGCCGTAAATCGAAAATAATGGGGACACCGGAGCTGTTCGAAGCGCCGAGCGCGCCGCGTACGCCCGAATATTTTCAAAGTCCCAACGTACCGATCAAGAGTAAAGTACCATTTTCCTACATTAGATTTCGTTCTAAATGCTTAATCCCTATGTAAAAACGTTAGTTAAGCAAGAATATCGTATTTTTAAAAAAATCTAATGATAGGATTTTCCAGAAAATTGAAAAAACCGAAAAATGTCAAGAGTAAAGTGCCATTTTCTGACATTAGATTTCGTTCTAAATGCTTAATCCCTATGTAGAAACGTTAGTTAAGCAAGAATATCGTATTTTTAAAAAAATCTAATGATAGGATTTTTCAGAAAATTGAAAAAACCGTAAAATGTCAAGAGTAAAGTGCCCTTATTTTAAACAATGTATCGTTCTAAATGCTTAATCCCTATGTAAAAAAGTTATTTAAGCAGGAATATGTTATTGAAAAAAATTAGAAAAATTTATTTTAGCCGTAAATCGAAAATAATGGATCGAGCGAATCGGTCGATTGCGCCGAGACGCGCTATGATGCAACAGACGAGCGATTGGAACGCCCGAATATTTTCAAAGTCCCAACGTACCGATCAAGAGTAAAGTACCATTTTCCTACATTAGATTTCGTTCTAAATGCTTAATCCCTATGTAAAAACGTTAGTTAAGCAAGAATATCGTATTTTTAAAAAAATCTAATGATAGGATTTCCCAGAAAATTGAAAAAACCGAAAAATGTCAAGAGTAAAGTGCCATTTTCTGACATTAGATTTCGTTCTAAATGCTTAATCCCTATGTAGAAACGTTAGTTAAGCAAGAATATCGTATTTTTAAAAAAATCTAATGATAGGATTTTTCAGAAAATTGAAAAAACCGTAAAATGTCAAGAGTAAAGTGCCCTTATTTTAAACAATGTATCGTTCTAAATGCTTAATCCCTATGTAAAAAAGTTATTTTAGCAGGAATATGTTATTGAAAAAAATTAGAAAAATTTATTTTAGCCGTAAATCGAAAATAATGGATCGAGCGAATTGGTCGATTGCGCCGAGACGCGCTATGATGCAACAGACGAGCGATTGGAACGCCCGAATATTTTCAAAGTCCCAACGTACCGATCAAGAGTAAAGTACCATTTTCCTACATTAGATTTCGTTCTAAATGCTTAATCCCTATGTAAAAACGTTAGTTAAGCAAGAATATCGTATTTTTAAAAAAATCTAATGATAGGATTTCCCAGAAAATTGAAAAAACCGAAAAATGTCAAGAGTAAAGTGCCATTTTCTGACATTAGATTTCGTTCTAAATGCTTAATCCCTATGTAGAAACGTTAGTTAAGCAAGAATATCGTATTTTTAAAAAAATCTAATGATAGGATTTTTCAGAAAATTGAAAAAACCGTAAAATGTCAAGAGTAAAGTGCCCTTATTTTAAACAATGTATCGTTCTAAATGCTTAATCCCTATGTAAAAAAGTTATTTAAGCAGGAATATGTTATTGAAAAAAATTAGAAAAATTTATTTTAGCCGTAAATCGAAAATAATGGATCGAGCGAATCGGTCGATTGCGCCGAGACGCGCTATGATGCAACAGACGAGCGATTGGAACGCCCGAATATTTTCAAAGTCCCAACGTACCGATCAAGAGTAAAGTACCATTTTCCTACATTAGATTTCGTTCTAAATGCTTAATCCCTATGTAAAAACGTTAGTTAAGCAAGAATATCGTATTTTTAAAAAAATCTAATGATAGGATTTCCCAGAAAATTGAAAAAACCGAAAAATGTCAAGAGTAAAGTGCCATTTTCTGACATTAGATTTCGTTCTAAATGCTTAATCCCTATGTAGAAACGTTAGTTAAGCAAGAATATCGTATTTTTAAAAAAATCTAATGATAGGATTTTTCAGAAAATTGAAAAAACCGTAAAATGTCAAGAGTAAAGTGCCCTTATTTTAAACAATGTATCGTTCTAAATGCTTAATCCCTATGTAAAAAAGTTATTTAAGCAGGAATATGTTATTGAAAAAAATTAGAAAAATTTATTTTAGCCGTAAATCGAAAATAATGGATCGAGCGAATCGGTCGATTGCGCCGAGACGCGCTATGATGCAACAGACGAGCGATTGGAACGCCCGAATATTTTCAAAGTCCCAACGTACCGATCAAGAGTAAAGTACCATTTTCCTACATTAGATTTCGTTCTAAATGCTTAATCCCTATGTAAAAACGTTAGTTAAGCAAGAATATCGTATTTTTAAAAAAATCTAATGATAGGATTTCCCAGAAAATTGAAAAAACCGAAAAATGTCAAGAGTAAAGTGCCATTTTCTGACATTAGATTTCGTTCTAAATGCTTAATCCCTATGTAGAAACGTTAGTTAAGCAAGAATATCGTATTTTTAAAAAAATCTAATGATAGGATTTTTCAGAAAATTGAAAAAACCGTAAAATGTCAAGAGTAAAGTGCCCTTATTTTAAACAATGTATCGTTCTAAATGCTTAATCCCTATGTAAAAAAGTTATCTAAGCAAGAATATGTTATTGAAAAAAATTAGAAAAATTTATTTTAGCCGTAAATCGAAAAGAAGTCTGTTCGTTTCTCTGTCTCTCTCGCGCGATCGAACTATCGATGTTTCCCGACAAACTATTGGAAGTTTAATTAAACTTTATACATGAAATTACTCGTTTTGATCCCCGCTACACAGCCGTAAACTTTTTATAAATTTGTGGAATCGGGAACCTCGAAATATTTATCATAACGCGGATCGACTGTCTCTGTCTCTTTCTAGATCGGAAGAATCGATGTTTCCCGGAAAACTATTGGGAGTTTAATTAAACTTTATACATGAAATTACTCGTTCTGATCCCCGCTACACAGCCGTATACTTTTTATAATTTTGTGGAATCGGGAACCTCGAAATATTTATCATAACGCGGATCGACTGTCTCTGTCTCTTTCTAGATCGGAAGAATCGATGTTTCCCGGCAAACTATTGGGAGTTTAATTAAACTTTATACATGAAATTACTCGTTCTGATCCCCGCTACACAGCCGTATACTTTTTATAATTTTGTGGAATCGGGAACCTCGAAATATTTATCATAACGCGGATCGACTGTCTCTGTCTCTTTCTAGATCGGAAGAATCGATGTTTCCCGGCAAACTATTGGGAGTTTAATTAAACTTTATACATGAAATTACTCGTTCTGATCCCCGCTACACAGCCGTATACTTTTTATAATTTTGTGGAATCGGGAACCTCGAAATATTTATCATAACGCGGATCGACTGTCTCTGTCTCTTTCTAGATCGGAAGAATCGATGTTTCCCGGCAAACTATTGGGAGTTTAATTAAACTTTATACATGAAATTACTCGTTTTGATCCCCGCTACACAGCCGTATACTTTTTATAATTTTGTGGAATCGGGAACCTTGAAATATTTAACATAACGCGGATCGACTGTCTCTGTCTCTTTCTAGATCGGAATAATCGATG